>NC_134494.1:42869594-42943448 GCF_040206685.1 Ascaphus truei
AAAAAAAGAAACATCCCTTTTGTTATCCACAGTAGGAGGAATGTATAGTATGAATTTGCAGTGACTTCTCAAAGTTTATTGTATTTGGATTGAATAGAAAATCTATTCTTCTGATCTTTAAGGCATTGCTGTTGACACTGACAATTATTATTTTTTAGTTGAAGATAATGTTTTTCACTTTAATTCTCTGGTAATATATTTATTATCTGTCTATATGTTTATTATCTGTATATATATTTATTTATATATATAAAGCAGCATGCATTGGCTAAGGGTTGCTCATGTAATGTGAGCATGAGATAAAAGATGGCACTGTGTGCTCATTTGCATGTCATTTCCCAGAATCCCTTGCTGCAGTGGAAGTGCTGTTTGCTGGGTGATAATGGTGAAAGACAGGGTTGCAGACCTGTCTAAGACATGCAAATGAATATACAGGAATATTTACAGTTGCTTTATGCTTTACTGTGGAGGGTTTTAGTCACTTTTTTTTACCCACCATAACCTTAATAGTGGTGATAATTACCTACTCTTATCTCATTTGAGCAAATGTCAGCAAGCCAGCCTCACACTGATGATACCCATCAAGGTTGAAACATGTCTGTGAGTGGGTTAACTGACTTTGCATCTCCCAAGTCCTTGCTTAAAAGCTGTGTTTAAAGTAGCATGTATTGGCTAAGGGTTGCTCATGTAATGTGAGCATGAGATAAAAAATGGCACTGTGTGCTCATTTGCATGTCATTTCCCATAATCCCTTGCTGCAGTGGAAGTGCTGTTTGCTGGGTGATAATGGTGAAAGACAGGGTTGCAGACCTGTCTAAGACATGCAAATGAATATACAGGAATATTTACAGTTGCTTTATATTTATATATATATATATATATATATATATATATATATATATATAAAGAGAGAATTGAAGCAGGGGGTTTATGGAGCTGAACCCCATTAATTTCAGCTCTGGGGACACCCTACTTCCGGAGATACTTGCCTCCGAAGGATCTGCAGGTAGCTGCTCTGGCTGAGCGAGCTGGACTTTAAAGTTTAAAACTCCCGCATCACATGAGCCAATAGGAAGCTGCACCGGTGATGTTCAAGGCTTCCTATTGGTCCGCAGGGTGCTAAATCTTTAAACAGTGGCCATATTACGAACCTTGGTAGCCGAGGAGATTGGCTACCGGCACCTATTTTGGAGGTAAGTATCTCCGGAAGCAGGGGGTCCCTGGAGCTGAAATTAACAAGGTTGAGCTCCGGAGACCCCTTGCTTCAATGCCGCTTTAAATCCATGTTGTAGTTGAGCACACAGGGTTTGGCGTTCCCTTTTCCTCAAAGAAGGTTCCTTATTAATGGGAAAGAAAAATGTTTTCCCCAACACCATAGAAAATGGACCTAGTAAATAATACAGTGATGCCGAGTACAGATGTACCGTAGCAAGGCACACTGTCTTCGGTGCTGCAGGCAAAAAAGCAAAAGTCTACGGATGTTGAACACAGTGTCTGCCATGGTCACATTGTAGGGGTTCCATAGTTCCAAATCGGACCCCCAGTAGCCAGGGGGGAGTGGGGGTGGGGGTTGCTGCATCTGTATCTATAAACCATCCAAACAAAACTGTTCCTTCTTATGGAAAGCAGAACCTTTATGGGTCACAAATGACAAGTGCCCTTATGGCTGTAATGTACATGGGATTATCCTGCTGCTTTCTTCCCCACAGTAACACCCAAAATCAGAGGGTTCACCCACCCGTTCCTAGAGCGTTACAGTACAGAGTTTTAGGGTTTGAATTCTCATAGAAGATGCTTTATCTTGTTCTAATTCTACAGACACATACAGTGTATACGACTTATATTGCAGCATATTTGTTTCACTATAGTGAGGGAAGGGTCCTAGATTAGTAATGGACATTTAACCCCAAATAGTGGTTCGTAATGCATTGTAATGTATTATTTGCCCTTCAGGTAGCAAAGGGGCTACACATTTTATGTAACTGATACATCATTTCTTGCAAGAGAAAGTCTAGCATCCGTTTCCCACATGGGGATCACATGCTTATGTGTCTATTCACCTCTTTGTGCCTTTGATTTCTGTTGGCAAATGCTTGATCAGACGGCTTATTACTATTGATAGGCCATTTGTTTTAATTTAAAAAAAAAAAAAATACTCTAGATAATTATATATCTTTATTTAAAGAAAGCTTTGCACCTAGCACAGCGGCTTCAGCCAAATCACTTGATTTTTATCACTCTTCTGTGAAATCAATAGCCTTGCTTGTCAGATGGGCTTTTATGGCATAGCAGGGGGGAAAAAAAGCAGAATGATTTTTTTTCCATCAACCAAATAGCATTTCAGAATGAAAGAATAAAACAACATTGACTTATAATGCTATTTTTTTTTGTTTAAAATTTCAGTTTTCATTCTTTTTTTTCCCCCTCTGTGGCAAATTAAAATAATTCAGTTAAAAACTCTGATATAATCCTGAGTGCTCAGTGGAAGGCTTGGCACAGTAGGCTGAAAGCATCTATGAAAAGAGAAAAAGGGGAAAGATAATGAAAAATTTCATCAGGCACCACTTCAAGCCAATAACACTTCTCTCCATCACCAGCACATCAATAATGCCTCCCAGGGAGTACTTCCCAAAAGGTCACATGGCTATTACAAATATCATTTGTTGACTTTCTCTCTCTCTGGATGTCATCATTTCTCTCAAATCCCATTTGGATAGATAAATAGGCTGAACATTCTATCATCACTCCAAACGTGAAGAAAGTGATACTTTGTAATCTGGAATCAACTGTACAATAAACTGTAGAGAACCAGGTGGCTAAATGCACAGTACTTGTACCACACTCCAACTCACACTCCAACTCACACCTGTGACAGGGAGATACACAGGTAGCAGACCTTACTGTTGTCAGCACCGGAGCAAGCCTTGTGACCGTGTCGGTGCCGGAGGATTATTGCTGTTGGGGGGGACACCATGAAAAAGTGCACCCGCACGAAACGCGTAGGTGCGTTTCATCTGCCATTCTTTAAGAGCTTGCAAATAAATCAATATTTTTGAGTTTGCCCTGGATATCTCATTTTTTTCACCACATTGTTGGCTGTGCTCCGTTTTCACCCATTACCTGTTTGGGAGGAGTCTGATCCAAAAGCACGGACCCCCCGCAGCGTGACCACGGCAACAATATCACCGGAGCCGCGGCTATCAGCGTTTTGAGTCGTGGCTCCAGAGACAGTAGTCTTGTTACATCTGTAACCTTCTTCTTAGTGGCTCCACTTTACTGGGTAAATATGGATGGCAGCAAAATAACCATTTCAATGCTGCCCCCTACAACACTGACAGGGTTAAAATACTTTTACAATTGCTTATTCATGCAATGTCTACTGACTGAATCTCTTACATTCAAAATGACATTGGGATTCAAGATGAGTTAGACTGTAAGCTCTTTGGGTTAGACTTGCACTGCCCCCTGTGCATTCTTTGTGCTGCACACAGTGTCGTTTGCATTACTAAACAAAACTTTGCTTGAGGTGCTTCAGCAGAGCGTGGCAGAGAATGTTTGATGTTATTACTCTTGGTATTAGTTTTTCTTGCTGAAGCATCATCATGCAGAATCCCGGTGACTAGCCATGCCGAAAATGATCCCAGCGCTGCAACGTTATAATGACTGATTACACCGACAATGGCCCCAGTGATGCAGCAGAATAGTGACTGGTTATAATTCAGAGCTGCATTAAAAATGATTGATAGGTCAGAACCGTGGCTGGTGATAATAAAAATGATTGCCGGCATAAACTATTACGTGGACTTCCTGCAGCGAAGATGATTAGTTTGTTGTTGATGATCAGAAACACTAATTTAACTCAATAATCTGCAGCCCGTTCTACCAAGGGTAATGATAAATCCAGCGTGGGAGGAGACGGAGGAAGAAATAATGAGGGCTTGTTCCTTGTTATTTCATCCAAAGCACCTCAAGTATAAACTAATGACTGAGGGACACAGGGTCTTAGTACATCAAGGTCAGGCAAGCAGTCGGTATTAAAGGCACAATCCCAAAAGCTTGTGTGAGATGCACACGGCAGCAAATTGGCGTAGAAAGAAAACAAGCATAACTTTAATAGGGAAAGATGGCATTTTATAAACTCCAATTAGAAAATGTGGACAACGCTCTCTAGAGCGAAACAGCAAAGACGGAGAACAGCAAAGTACAGAATATCTGCAGACAACATAAAATAATCAGCGAAAACCTACCAAAAGGCTTATTCCAATGGCCTTAAACAGACCATGGGGCCTATGCAGAGAGCAGCGCTATTTCGAAATTCGCCATTTTTTGGAGAAAATCGCGCAGAAAGCAGCAGAAAATGGCGAGTTCCGAAAAACGCGCCAATTTTTCTTTTCTATTTGTAAAACTCGCCTCGCGGCTGGCGAGAACCTCAATCTCGCCAGTTTTAAAAATATCCTAATGCAGAGAGGCGCGAACGGCATCTAGCGGCTGTTCGCGCCAATAAAATGGCGCGATTGTCTCCTTTTTGCCTCGCCAGAAAAAATTGGCAAGAAGCTGCCGCTCGCGGCCATTGCAATGGGAAAAAAAAAGGCGCAAATTTGTTTTTACACGTTTCTGAAGCGCGCATCTCGCCAATTTAAACTCGCCACACGCATCCATGTTAAACATAGCAGAATTCGCACTTTTCTGCATATGGAGAATAAAACTCTCCAAAAAAGATACTTTTTAATAAATTCGCCAATTTTAAAATTCGCTGCTCTCTGCATAGGCCCCCATGACTAATTGTTCCTTATCTGGAGATTTACATTCAGATGAGCTGTTAACACATGAACGTTATTTCCCTGCCAGATTTTGGAGAGTAAAGTTAAAGATGGTGCAGTACTCTACTAGTTAACCGATTTTAGATTTCCCTACAATTAGAATAAAACATTGCAAAGTGTGGTTTGGGCGGAATCAGTGCATTTAGTGCAACTTCGGCAGCCAATTACAGAGTAAGAGGGGGAGAAATGTGATATTTTAATATCAGCACTCTAATTTATAATTGACTTTAATGGTTTTCAGCACAAATATTGTTTGTAAGGGTTGCAGCAGAGAGATTTTGCAAATTGAAATAGATGAAATAATGAGATATTGAACAGAAATGCATTTTTGTTCTATTGCATGAGTTTAAGAATAGCTATAAAACTAATTAATGATATAGCACACAGCTCTGCTGCTGTAGGTAAACTTTATGCTTAAAAAGTGTTTGAAACACATAAAAGCAGAACAACTTCTGCTTTTCTTCTTGATTTGTTTCCTTAGAAATCATATTATACAAATGTAATCGATAAAGGGCAAAACTATTACTACCTATGAGATTAAAATGCACTTATTTTTTTCCTCAATAATACAGTAAACTACAAGAAACAAGCTCTCCTGGATGATAAAATTAATCTACAAATCAATGCCGACACAAACAGGTTTATTAACAGAAAATGCGTTTTAAAATAAAGTATTATGGATTGCACTTTTAAGAAGAGTGGTTGGTTAAGAAAAAAAAAGCACATGGGGAGATACAAACAGGCGGTTCCTTTAGGACAGGAGGTGAATGTGAATACCATCTGTTGAGCTGCATGGATCTTATTCTTAGAAAGCTTAAGGTTGAGTCCCCAGTGGTCCCAGCGGCTCACGCTATGGCTGTGGGGCAGGCCCAATGGCTGCGTGTGTGGACGCGCAAATCTCTGTGACGTGTACGCTAGCAGGGAAGACAAGGATTCTGTCTTTGCCGTGCCATCCATCATGGTCCCACCCCCCGCGGTCCCATAGAGCTCCCCTACAGACTGCCGATCGCGGCTTTAGGCCTCGTTCAAGGTGCTGGCTTCGGAGGGCGGGCGTGCTGCCGTGCGCGCTGCCGTGAGCAACAAAGTATTCAATTTGAATACTTGTTGTCAGGGTAGCAACTGCCCTGCCTCCGAAGCCAGGCGTTGCCGCTGACGACAGCTTCAGTAAACGAAAATTTCGTTTCTTGGAGCTGAAGCAGCGTCACAGGGACCAAGGCAGCCAATGAAATCATTCTTCAGAATGATTTTTTGACTGCAGCTTGGATACTTTACCCTGCCGTCTGTAGCCCCGCCCCCTCCCCAACGCTGAAAAGTCTGCTGGGGGATAATCACATGTCGCCCAGCAAACTCCCAGCACTGCCTCCCGCACGCCCTCCCTCCGAGTCCGCAGCTGGCTCCCTGAACGAGCCCTCAGTCTCTGTACGCGCCACCACGCCGCCCGGCGGGCATTCAGTAGGGAGGACTGGGGCCGGAGCCTTAGAGAAATGGCTTTCAAACGTCTCCTGGAAGATCCCCCCACTCCAGGCTTCAAGAATAGGTCATACATAGAAATGGGTGAAATAGTCACAAGCATTAGAATTCGCGGCGATAACGGTATTTATTTGCGAGTATAAGTATTGGAGAATTCATCAAAAAAAGTATATTCACCTCATATAAGAAAGCCTTTCAACATTTGTGTGACTGTATCTTATTCCATTGGTGGCCACTGTTAAGAAATTTGTTGAAACATTCGATTCGACCAGACCCTGCAATAGGGGTTTTGTATAGAGGAGAGAAAGATAAACAAGGGGGAGAGAGGATATGCAAATGATTATATTAGCCCATTTCCCAAGTATCAGATGTGCCCATTTTTGTCTCTCCATGTGTTGTCTGAAGATGGGTTTGAGGGGATAGACCGTAAATAGCACTTGGGCTCTAATAAATTCATATTCTTGCTCTGTCTCACGTGACATGAATATGCAAATAAATGACAGAATATTAGTCAGGCAAGCTAATATTAACAAAAATTAGCTAAAATATGTTGATACATTTACCTATCTGTGGTAATAAAGTAAACATGTGAATGAACATAAAAATTAAAAAGCCGCCCATGTGTATATAAATGTAGAAACAGAATATGTACAGACACTGCGGCACTGACCAAGGGAGAGTAAATGGGAGCTAGAAATCAATGTGCACACGAGCTAGACAATAAAAAATACAAAATATAATTCTAAAAACCAAAAACATTTGGGGAAAAAATGAAAAAATATATATCTGGTCAAATGTGCCCAGTACAGTATGTGTATGCAGCATAAGAATACACATTTCATTATCAAATCCTCATCATTTGTTGTTGCAGATGTAATATTAGTGTAAGAAAGCTGCTGGGATGTATTAAGGGAGGGGTTCTCAAGACACCCAACAGGTCAGGTTTTATGGATATCCCTGCGTCAGATCCACCTGGGTTGAAGCACGGATATCCTGAAAACCTGACCTGTTGGGGGGTCTTGAGGACCAGAGTTTAGATCCCCTGCATTAAGGTCTTCAGTGAAGGCATATCTAGCCGTCCTCTTTAGTCTGCAGAGCTGCTGACGTTTCTCCAGACCACCCATGTTCTCTCTCAGCAGCACCGTGGCATCACCATCTCATGTGTTATCCAAACAATGTTGTAGGAAGCTGTTTGTTGTCCTAACCATGCTATCATTCTCACCACTGCGTCACACTACCACGAAACCAATTCGAAAGAACACCTGCCGTATTTCATTATTGTAAAAAAAAAAAATGCCAACGCGTTTTGAGCGGTGCAATGCTCTTTCTCAAGGTTTTTAGTAAAATTAATGATGTTACTCTGAACGCTAAAATTTATAGTCACTCATTAAGTAGATGTTTACACTAATTGGATACACCTAATCAACAATATTGGAACATCTTTCCAGCAAGGCAGTCATAATTTATTACGACAAAGAAGGATTGCAAAAATATGTTCTCTAGACAATACACAGGTTTTTACATAAATGAACATACAGTACCTATCAAATCATTATTTGGAAAGGAAAAGTATACAGGGATATACCAAATAAGTAAACATGGGAAGGATGTTGATCCAGGGAGTAATCTGATTGCAAATATTTGGAGTTAGAAAGGAATTTATTTCCCCCCTTATTTGATATCATTGGATGATATTTCACTGGGGTTTTTTGTTTGCCTTCCTCTGTATCAATAAGTAAGTACAAATATAGGATAAAGTATCTGTCATCTAAATTTATCATAGGTTCAACTTGATGGACTTATGTCTTTTTTCAACCTCTTCTACTATGTAACTATGAACTTGATATTTACTATTAATCCTTTTTGTTTAAGACCTAAAATCCAACGATGGGAACTCATCAGATTTTGGATTAGTTTTTATCTTAATACTGATAGAAGCGCAACCAGAGACAAATCATGTATAATAGGAAAACCCAGATCCTTTGGGGGGTGATGGCACCTTGCAATGAACAAACATGAAAGTTCTTCATGAAAGTAGCATACATGTTAACTTTAAAGACCTCACCATTCTGAAGTAGAGACTTGAGGATGACTCAGGAGCTAAAATAAAAATGACTCACTTCCACCTTTAATTCCAGTGAAAGTTGCAATGAAACAAAATGCTTTTAACAACCATAAGGCAGTGGAAGAGAAGGTGCAATCATAGTTGTTTAATATAAAGTGGGGACATTTCCAGTAGTAAAAAACCTTTGAGGAAATGAAAAGCAAAGTGTTGGCATCGAAGGGATGAAAGGACCATGTATTCCTTTCAGACAGATGGGAATTCCAAGATACCCACCAATTTACATATATTTGCATAAACTGCCATGGCAACAACCAATATCTGCTCAGTTTTGGCAAGTTTTGGACCGGCTCTGTGGAATAGAGCAGTACAGAACATCACATTTTGTTATTTGGAGGAACACTGAATTGCTGACTGGGTTATAGGTCAAGATCAGATACAAAGCCAACTACTTCATTTAACAATAGAACAATAACAATAGAACAATAAAGATAACAACTCGTAGCTGTTTCTACATTTTGTCTTCTGTATTTATTATCTGTTCTGTTCATATATTTTAAACCTACACTAAACCGACAAACAATCTTCCCTACAGTACGTATAAATCACTGATTTATTCTCTGACAATCCTTATCCCCATTTATTATAATCAGCCAATAACAGACAAAGAAACAGACAGCACAGTGTTTCGGGGGATTCCCTTTGTCAGGTCGGGTTATACCCCGAAACATTGTGCTGTCTGTTTCATTGTCTGTTTTTGGCAGCGTTATTATAAATGTGAATAAAGATTGTCAGAGACGGAATCGGTGATTTAAACAAGTGATCTGCCGATGTGGATTTTGGAGCAGCGAGTCCTACCCCCTCTTCTGACTAGCACCGTATACCCAAGGACCTATATAAACAAAAAGGGTTGCTGCAACCACCCCTTTATTGCTTTTGAACTGAGTCAAACCTACATTAAAAGAGATCAAATGTAACTTCAAAATGTTAAATAATAAACAGGTGCAGAATTACAAGTGATTAGGGGGACATGTGAACAATTACAAATGTTTTCTTTTAAACCCATTCTATCCATCTCTCAGTTTGCCAGAAAGATAATATGTGACTAAGGGGTTCAATGTATATTCAGCAAATGGGCTGTTTGGGTTGTTTTTGGCTGCAACTCCCCATAGCCTTCAATGGGGATTTTTGTCCGAAAACAGCCTAAATGGAATGGAAAATATTATTTTTTCTACTGATAAAAGGACTCTCATCACAACACAATTCGATGAAACACGACGAGATCTCTCTCATGAACTTCCTAATCTCCCAGTCAAAATATGGTCAGTATATCTAAATGTCTTAAAGTTTGTCAGTTAATATGTAAATGTCTACATGTGACATACAGTATCACTATATTTGACATACAGAAGATTATGTACTGTACGTGCTGTATTTACACCCTGTTTTTCTCCCATACATGGGTAGTAGGTGAATGGAACAGGCTGGTGTAATTGACTGGAGGAAAGAAATACAAAAACACACATAATAGGGACACTGGAATAAAAGGTAAACGTCAAGTAGAGTCAACAGTTTTGTAGCACATTAAGTACAGGAAGTTGCATACTAGTTGGGTCAAATGGACCTTATCTGCAATGCATTGCAATGATCCTGTAGTTCCTGTATACGGTATATCACCTCTGTATGGGAGATATGGGACCCCTATACATTAGCCCGTTTCCTGAGATATTATTTACTCAAAAAATTCAATAACTAAAGCAACGGCAGTAAGAACAACAGGGGAACCCAGCCACCCACAGAAAATGGGTATTGTGTTTCTTCCCAGTCTTTATTGTTTTGTACAGCAAATTAAACTACTACAATGCAGTAATGGATTTGTAGTATATGGGTTTGAAAGTCTACTTTCTGTACCATGAATAAGAAGGCACTTATAGAGAAAGGAGATTACCAGACCCAGAGATTTTTCATCCCACCAAGCATGAAAGTGACACCTGCTGAATGACAGAAATCCCTGTCAGCTGGTTCCATTAATCCAAGTAATGCTCCTAAAACATGTAATCAAGTGAAAAGATAACAAGTAGGCAGAATGCTCTCACTCCAATAGCTTTGTGCAATCAATGCTTTCTTTTTTTTCCCAGAGTACTGCAAGGGAAGCCCAGGGGAGTGTTCACCTGCCCACCAATAACTCTTCCATGACTTCTCCTGATGACAGGTCAGATAAAACCACATCTCAATACAAGATGAGACCCTTTACCTGAGCAGAATCAAAGTGTGTTCTAGACACGGATATTGGGAAATATCTATGCTGCCAAGTGAGAATGATGAAGACACGTCTATACACTTTTGTAATCATTACGATTGCCTTGTGTTGTATTGAATAGTACTGTGTCATCGTGGCATCATTAACGTCAATAGTGCGCTCTACACAGCGTGCGTGGGAAAAGAGCATAATTGTGCATACTAATAATGACATTATATTTTGGTGCATACTGCAACAATACAGAGCGTTGTATCTTGTCCAGTTCTGAAGGTGTTATATGCATCAATTTATACTGCAGAGCTCTCTGATCCAGCCACATCTGGTGTGCAATAGTCACAGCACATTGTTGTTGCTCTTTCCAGCACAGCGGCCTTCAGGTGAGAGGAGAGAAAGAGCTGACAATACTATTGTTCAATGAGTTGTAGAAGAGCGTGCATGGCTTATATATTTTCTATTTCTCATGGGTTTTCAGAGTGATGTGACATGGCTAGAACATGGATGCTTATTCTATAAGAATAACAAATTATTAATATCCTGCAAATGCAACAACATCTATGATCTTTGCCTTTTTTTGGCTATATGTTCGAGCACATCACATGCTCCGATTTCTGTTTCTATTTTAAAACAAATACACAGTAATATTTATGACAATGGATATCTTTCTCTCTACCATATGGAGCCATAATGCTTACTTTATGTGTAGTCTACTCTCTACTTAATCAATATATGATGTATTGATCGCAGAGACCCTTTTATAGGGAAGCCAGATCAGAATTTCATGATGAATGACAGGGGCCCTAATTAAAATAGACTGGAGAGATGAATCATTTCTGCACAATGCCTCCTAGTTGAGGGTCTTTGCCTTGCCCCCGGCAGAATAGAATTTCAGTGCTTGTGATTAAGGGGAGAGCTAGGAGCTGGGAGGATGGGAACGCACAGAGAACAAACAAGCACACTTGACCAGCCTCAGGCAAAAATAAAATGTATTTAAACTCGGGTAAAACACTGTGACAAGAAGTGTATGTGACGATTTTACAATGCTGGAGATAGCCACCAGGGAAAGACAGATTTTTCCGGGGAGGAATTCATAACTTGATACAATAGTGGTTTCCTGAGCTCATGAAAACAGTAAACATTCCACACATCATTGTTTTGTTCCTGTGAGAGCTTCTCTTATATCCTACTACTAACTTATAATGGATAATTATTTCTGTTTACACATCTGAGGAGGATCTGAAGCACGTTTCAAGTACATACAGTACTAAGGTGTGACAATAACCACATAAACCCCAATCCACATCCAGTAGGATACATTATTTGATTAATTTCTATATGTTTTTTTCTTATCATAATTATGGGTCAATAAGTTCAATCTTTGGCCAAAACATGTTAGGCCTGCAGTCACGTCCAGGTAACCCTTCCAGCTGGCACCTACACTATCAATGTTATACAGTGTCCTTTGTATTAACTGCACTGCATGGAGAAAAGAGGCAACAAGACCCTGATCTAGTCAAGAGCATGAGATGCGGGACTTGTATGTGGCATCTTAATGGGTTCAAATTTGGGTAATAGGACTAATGCCCAACATCAACACAATATATTACAATATCCCAGGCAATTTAAAAAAATACAATTACACGTGTATTAATACTCTTCCAAAGAGAAAACAAAAACAATACAAGGAGAAAAGTTCCAAAAAATGTTTGTATCCTCTAGACAGTTGTAGTTATCTCCCTGCAGCTCCCATTCTCCCGTGATCAGCGGGGTCACTAAGAAACATAGAAAACAAAAAAGGGGGCGCAAAGAAGAAAACAAAACACAAAACAAGTACCAATAAGTCACATTTATAAAGAGTATACATACTCAGTACATATCTTTATCCCTGATAGCACCCTCTCCAGTCCTTACTCTCATATCCTAGTGGCTGAGCGGGGTTACTCCACCTCTCCCCCCCCTCCCTTATTACTACATTTATAAAGAGCACATAAAGTGCTCCGAGCATTAAAAAAAGAGATTAAAAATCACATGTATCAAAACATCCGTTTTACCAACAAAACAAAGGACAAAGGTGTGAAAACACAGAGCCTTTCAACTTCTAAAAATCCTAGGTGGAAATTGAGGAAATAAGTATCATGGCAGATGGTAAATGCAATGCAACGTTACAGCCGCGGCCCCTTTTATTCTCCAACATCTCCGAATTTTTTCGGGATTTTTTCCGAATGCCAGACACTTCACCACGTTCATGCCGCATTCTGTCCGCATTCATACCGCATTCATACCGCATTCATGTTGCATTCACACCCGCGGTTGATGCGCGGTTGATGTCTTTATTTATAATGGTTCGGATTTAATTGGTTGCAATTCTTCGTGTATCCGCCAGATGGCAGATATTCATGAATTGTAATGCGCATGCGCTTCAGTAATGTGTCAACTTGCAGGTGTTTAAAAGAATACCACAGTGGTCCATTGTAAATTGGCCTTGGGACTGAAGAAGTTACAATAATGTATCAATTTAGGCTTTTCATATTAAAACTAAACGCGCAGTGTCTGGTGTTCTACAGTATTGTCCTGAGAGTTCCGAGATGAGTGCACCGCTGCAGTCCGTGTACCAAAAACCCGACAGAACGTACGCTTATTTAATATGGGCCGCGATTAATGCAACAGATGATAAGATGGCAACAGTTGTTCAAATTTATGAGTATTTCATCGAAAACTATGACTTTTACAAATTTTCACCAGATACTCGTGAGGGGAAGCGTGCAATAAGGAAAAAGTTATGTATCGATCCATGTTTTTTTCGCATTGATCCCGATGTTATTGGAGGGTATTGGTGTGTATCACCGAGTTTTTCCCGTATCTATGATCATGGAGACTTCAAAAGGCGATGTACTGTGGCTCCCATCCCAAAGAGGATTACACGCAGGCGCAGAGAGGTGATGCTCGGCTAGGGACGGACGATTAAAAACACAATGACAAGCTTTAGAAACGGAATGGTTCTGGAGGGGTGTCTGCCGATAAGAGGTTCAAATCCTTGAGCGAGCCTTGTGTGTGTACGTGGGGGAGATTGGTACAGGGTACAGCTGCATGAAGGATTAGCTGTACTGCAGTTCAAAGAAATTACATATTTTCAAAAGGCAGGTCATCATAATAATTTGATCCCTACACCCCCAAATACATAAAAAGCACACAAATCAACCATGTGCAGTCAAACGCACAGTGTCGCAGTCAAAAGCTACAGCACAGATTGAATATCATAATATCAAGATGGTTTAGGCAGGCTTGTGGAGAAAATAAAAAAAAAATGAGAAAAAGAAAATATTTTTTTTTTGGTCACTCACTCTTGAATTTCGCAAGCAAGCAGTGGCGAAGTTACAGACGCATGCGCAGTAATCATCAGCTATCAAGCAGGAATGTGATTGAAACCAGAAAGACACACATTCAATGGAATGGAGTGGGAGAGGTGTACTGTACTGTAGATAAGATAAGAAGTTGAAATACTGCAGTGCAGTAAATTATCCTGTGTGTGTGCGGGGGCGAGCGAGGGGAGAGCGCTGTATATGCCGAAATGTGGTACTGTTACAGTACACGCCTATGCGTTTCAACAATTTGCAAATGAGACATACAGTACAGCACTGCACAGGCATGAATAAATATGCAAATTTACAATTACTGCGCGCGCACACGCAGACTGTGTACTGACGTAGGTTGAACTGCTAAAGTATTAGACTTTGAAGACAACAGCTTGCGAACGCCCCCTTGAGTTTTTAGACGGTATTGCAGTATTGCAGACAGCGCTAATAAAATGCTAATTCTCATTGGCTAACGTTAGAATTCTCCTTTCCACTAACGTGTAAAGCAATTGTAGGATAACATCACACAGATATGAGAATACAGAACATGAACTATGGGCCTCATGCAGAGAGCAGCGAATTTAAAAATTGGCGAGTTTAATAAAAAGTAGCTTTTTTGGAGAGTTTTATTCTCCATATGCAGAAAAGTGCGAATTCTGCAATGTATAGCATGAATGCGAGTTTAAATTGGAGAGATGCGCGCTGCAGAAATGTGTTAAAAAAAATCGCGCCTTTTTTTTTTCCTTTCCTATGGCCGCGAGCGCCAGCTTCTTGCCAACTTTTCCTGGCGAGGCAAATAGTAGAAAATCGCACCATTTTATTGGCGCGAACAGCCGCTAGATGCCGTTCGCGCCTCTCTGCATTAGGATAATTTTAAAACTGGCGAGATGGAGGTTCTCGCCAGCCGCGAGGCGAGTTTTAGAAATAGAAAAAAAAAATTGGCGCGTTTTTCGTAACTCGCCATTTTCTGCTGTTTTCTGCGCGAATTTCTCCAAAAAATGGCGAGATTTAAAATAGCGTTGCTCTCTGCATGAGGCCCTATGTCTGATTACACAAGCAAGATGGAAATACACAGTCATGAAAATGTACATATGAAGTAAGGAAGATGATAAAACAATGTACATGGAATGAATAAGACAGCATAAGTCTTGAAATCAACCTCTCTGCGGGAGAAAAGAAAACGTCCTGAAATGTTACAGATGATAAATGTTACACTGGCAGAATCTTTACTAGAGTAAAGCATCATAATATGCCAGCTCTTTTAATATTGTCCTGCTCACGATAAGATCTAATCACACTTTATTGCGGGTTTGATAATGTACATCATCTGGGAAACTGTGAATTATTTATTTTTTTGTTTATAACTTGTCGAGTGATATGATCTTTTGTGTAATATTGCGGATCTTTAAATCATGCCAGCAGAATATAAATGCCTTTCGGAATTTAAGGATATCTTTCGGCTAAAATTGATGATAGGTATTTATTAAGGATTTGTTATGATATAGTTGCAAGGTGAAATACAGTCTGGGGCCCACTCAATAGAAATCAGGCTGGATTAGCATTTTAAAACCATACAATGAGGCAGTGTTGCTGCAAAAATAATGTACATTATATGTTGGAGCGGCTCAGTGAGTAAAGGCACAGACTCTGGCACTGAGTTTGAAGCAGGGGAGCCTGGTTCAATTCCCAGTGTCGGCTCCTTCTGACCTTGGGCAAGTCACTTTATCTCCCTCAGGAAACCTGTACCTCAGGCACCAAAAAATGAAACATAGATTGAAAACTCCATGGGACAGGGACTGTGTCTGCAAAATGTCTCTGTAAAGCAATTATTAATTATTGTTACATATAATTTACCTGCACTGGAACCTGTAAGCTCCAAGCTGTCTGGCATTGTATTAGTATTTTGTTACGGACCCCTGGCCCTGCAGGCTGTAATGGGCTAAATAATTACTAGTCACAAACATGAATTATGGTCTTTATTATAGAGCCATCAGCACGATGGTGTTAATTAACTAATATGTGCCTCTCATTAACAGCAGTAGTATATTATACGCAGTGACGTTTTACTGCCATACACTGATATCTCTTGCTGCACCATGAAGGTATATTCCTCTGAACTGGTCTTCCTTGTATGGAATTCCCATGTGCTTCCCGGTGTACTTACCCCTGAAAGTGCCCTTTGTACCATCCCCTGAGACAGAAACCACATGAATGTATAACCCGTTAAGTGCCCAGGTGCACAATCACATTACAGCCCTGTCACTAATGACAGGACTTACTGTACTGGGAGTGTAGAACGGGATCTCCCCTGGAATAACAAGCAGGAACATTATGACCTGGCTACTAAGTCATGGGGTCCGTGGAGTTTCCCCCTCTCCCCCCCGCCCCCACCCCCCTGAGATGTAGTAACTACTTGTAAAGGGCACCAAAGGGGATTCAATACACAGTCAACCCTCGGGCCAATAGGAAGCCTCAATGTCATCCCCACGGTTTCCTATTGGCCCTCGAGCCACGGAGATTTAAGAACCAGGGAGTAATGGGCAGCACCTACGGAGGTATCTCAGGAAGCCGGGGGTCCCCCGAGCTGAAATTAAAGTATTTCATCTCCAGGGAGGGACCACCTGCTTCAGTACTATTTTGTTTTTAATGGGGCCCTCTGAGGGAAGGCTGCTTTAAAGTAGCATTCCCTGTCGTGGTAACCTTGTAATAGCACTATATATGAGCATAGTATAAATGACTTATACTGGTCACATATATTTACACTGCCTACTACATTACGTTGTACCATGTCATTGTAATGTAAGACAAATGTAAGAGAGAGGTTTGAGTTGAGGGTAACACATTTGTACCTGTACAGGACATTGAGTAATGTTCTACTTCCCTATAGCAGGGGTAGCCAACTCCAGTCCTCAAGAGCCACCAACAGGTCAGCTTTTCAGGATATCCCTGCTTCAGCATAGGTGGCTCAATCATCTCTGCTTCAGATCAGGTGGCTCGATCAGTGGTTCAGTCTGAACCACCTGTGCCGAAGCAGGGATATCCTGAAAACCTGATCTGTTGGTGGACCGTGAGGACTCGAGTTGGCCACCCCTGCCCTCAATGAACGTTTCCTTGTTGCTCTGCCTCTCACACACATAACATTATTGGCTTTCTGACAGTGAAGGTGTAATTCACAAACTTCTAAATTACAGTGAATATATCCTAAAACCCAACTATGAAAGGTTATAACTGTTTACCAGTGTGATGTTTAATAATGGATAGTGTTACATTTGATAGAACAAAACTGTAACACGGCTTTCCAGTTTGAAAGGTAATGGTGTTTTACTCTTGTGTAAGTTCTTTGTACATGAATCTGTGGTTCCTTTGGACTTCTTCACTGCCCTACATTGTAGATACGTTCTCTCCGACAGTAAATGTGTGAAAGGCAGCCCACGCCATCCTGAAAAAAAATATTAATATAGAATTACATTAAAAGAGCGAAACAAAATGAGTGACAAAATAAAATATTTCAGACTCTTACAGTACTTTTCCCCTTCTGAATCAGAAGGATCAGCTCTGTCTTTTTCTGTCACTGAATGTATGAGGGAGGCTGCAGTGGATTGAGATTCCATAGTGATCCATCACTCATACTTCTTCTGGAACAGTACCAACGTCCTTCACTCAGCATCTTACGAAGCAGCAATGAGGATAAAGGAAGGTTTGTGCAACAAATACTGTACAAAGGTTTATTCGGCTTGCAACGGGGCATTGGTGTTATCAGCAATAAAATGCCATGCTTTGCACAATTAAATTCAGCACTAATGAAAACAGGTAATTAAAAAGGAAAGGGAACGGTGGCAGAGGGAAGACAAATATCGTTGTCCATAACTTCGTCAGCTAAATCACTCGGCGCTGCTCCGCTGAGCATTGTTCAGTGTTAAGATGGGAGAAATGAAAGGGATTGATGTTAATGTGGTACCTGCGGTCCTTCACCCTGGGGGTACCAAGCTCACCGCTGATTAATTCACATCCTTGGCAGGCAACCCGTTCCAGGGATACCTCCGACTGTGCCAGCTCACTTTGCCGTCAACTCTGCCAGCAGGGTGACTGAGCAGAGACGGAGGAATGACGCTGGAAAGGGCTGAAATATAGTCTGAGAAAAATGGATTCCGCATATATTTCCATGTTTCATTTCCGCGTGTAGTTGTGGACCAAACACTTATGGGAGCTGCTAATCTGTAGAGGATATGGAAAAGTCACATAACAAGACACACATTCTAAAAACGTTGCTCAAGCCTCATTAGATGCAGTGCGAAGGTGGAAAATTCACAACCATTTACAACCAGTCTGTTGACCTTGTTCACTGTTACAATTGCCTACATAGCGTCGTAGAACCATTTATTTCATGCTCATCCAGCAGGGCAATGGCTCAGATGTCCATGCATTTTATTTCTACGCTACTTACAAGAATTAACACGCGTGTGTGACTCTTGCTTCTCTGTGCATCAAGCAACTGGGTATTCTGGTTTATAATTGACAACGTATAATTTTTAGGGTCAACATGGCAGGTTACTAGAGATAAGAGAGCTGTTTATTAGATTAGAATCTGCTGAATGACAGTCTAATTTCTCAAAATGTTTACTCTCATATTTGCCAAGTCTTGTACATACATGCAATTTCTGTAAAGCTCTGTGTAGCTGTACATGTCATGTACAGTCCTTAGTCCTAAACACAAGCAGGTTGTATTGTGTATTTCAGTGCATCTGTTGCTATGTTTTTGTCTCTCAAGAAAGCTTGGGAAGACTATTAATCATAACACATTTATAAAAAAAAAATAAAAGAATGAATGAATGATTAAAATGAAATAGTAGTGGTTATATGTCTGAATGCTTTGTGTTACTTTATTGCAGGTCTCAATATATGGGTAAGTGTGACTGCATTATGGGTAAGTGTGACTGCATTATGGGTAAGTGTGACTGCATGTTTAAAGGCCGATGGTGGCTTATATTTCAGCAAAACAATAGCAAACCCCATACTTTCACTTAGCGAAAAGCTCTTTTGAATAATTTATTTTTGGGATTTGGATTGTTTCAAAACAATATTTATTTTTTTAACTATTTTCCATTAATTTGTACAAACAAAAAAAAACATATTTAGTTAGCTAAATTACGTCACCCAACACTCCTCGAAGGATGTTGTGCCCCAGTAATTCTCTACGTTTGTTAATCACTGCGTGTGGAAGGTAATTAGTAGTAGAGATGGGCACATTATTTTAATGTGGATTTGGATATGCCACAGATCGCCCGGTTTCTTTAGTCTGCGGATTTCAGCAAATCAGTGTCAAAATGGGTGATTTGTTTATTCGGGATTTTTTTTTTTTTTTATCACCGACAATCCAATCCGCAGATTCAGCGATCCACCTGATTCAGCGATCCACTTGATTCAGCAATCCATGCTCAGTCAGAGGATTGGATTGGTAAAACCCACCGGCGGATTGTAAACAATAGCGGTTTTGGATTAATTCACGCGGATTGAAACTGAAACAATCCGTCAATGGATATTACGCTGCCAATTTTATATGGAAAGCTCAGGAAATTCCACAAAACAGATTTGACAGTTTCGCCCATCTCTAATTCCTAGTAACATTTCCAGATATTTTTCTGAAAAATTACAACTCAAATGATTATTTTCTTCTTGATTAATTTTTTTTTAAATCTCATCACAAGACAATATGAAATATACAGTTATGCCCCAAAACAGAGGGTTCGTTGAATTAAAGTGCATGTTTTTTTAGACTTGTTCAACATGGAGATTAGACACAGAAATTGCATCATATATCTTTGATTCCAGCTGTTTCTAACATAACATATGCCATTTAACATTATATCTCTATTATATTAGACCAATTAGAACTAAGTGCTATCCATACAGAACATTTAAGGTCAGTGCACCATTAGAATATTCACTCAATGCACTTGATGTACTGTATGTATTATGATAATCCACTCTTCGTTAATTATACCTTATGCATGAAAATATCATGCTTTCTAATATCCCTGAGACAGAGAAACGGTGAAGCTAAATGACATGACAGAAATCCCAAGTAATTACTTGGTTTAAGAATGTGAAGCCAAAATGTATTAGTCCTCGTGGAATTTGGTCTCTGAGTACTGATGAGCGACAGGTTGACATGTCCACCTGCTGAATCTTCCATGACGAGTTCCTGAACACTTGCTCCTTAACCACAGTGGATGGATGGACTTTTTTAATAGACGATATAGATAATTAAATCTGAGACCGTAAATAGCAAAAATGTACTTTTTGTTTTATGCTTTTGAGCAAAGTACAGAAGCTCATAATTTTCAAAAATAATATTACGGGCTGTCTCCTATCTTTAGGTTGGGTGTCTTCATGGTAGCTGCACATCTAACAACAGTGACTAAATAAAATATATTTCAGAAGAGGTCGGCATGATTTTCTAGGGGGTAACATGAACACTGTATATACTACGAGAGCTTTGCAGACCACAAACTGGACCTTCTTCAATGTTCATATCCACAGTACAACCCGACTTTGAGATCACACATCTATAAAACGTTTTATGGCGAGCCAACAAGTGGAATCAAACCCTTGAAATCTAGAATAGGGTGATGTTATGGCAATAAAATGAGATGATGGAAGATACAGTGAAAATAACAAGTATCAGTCATTTGTGCCCAAAGTTCATAATTATTATTTGTGTGTCAACAGTCCATCTCCCTTTCATTAATTCAAACTACTGTACGGCAATGACCTGAAGATTGAAGATCGAATCCAGCAGTTGTCTGCCTGTTCTATGCCTTGTTTAGATTGGTATTACTGGGACGATGCTAATTTTAATGTGATACAATTAATTACATGTCGTTTTATGCCGGTGTGTCATGGAATAAAATTACATTCTGCTTCTCAACAGCAGAAATAAAATGCTGAATACAATATATAAGACCAGGGCTACAAGAAGCCCTGAAATCAGTCACTGCTTTTCTCTACTTGGGAAACTTCTTGGCGTTCCAAGGGATTTTTATTATTTTTTTAATGATAAGCTTAAAAGAAACCAGAGTGTCAAAAGCTTACCCCACAGAGACATTAATATCCTGTTCAGTTACTTTCAAACCAGATTTTTGCAGCTGGCAACTTTCATGAAATATATGATGATAAAATACAGTATTTTGGTATCAGATTCGCTTAAGCAAATAAATAAATAAAATAAAACTGAAAGCAAAGAGGCAGAAACGCGTGACCTTTTGTGGACAGTTCCTTTGTGAAACCTGTAACTTATGTATTTTGCCTCTGTCACTTGGGATCAAGAATGGCATTAACAGACAAAGCCAAATAGAAACAAAGTGACTGCTCAGAATGCACAATTACCCTTCAAAGGCCTCTCCCAGCTCTGCCACTTTACTGACACTTTGGTCTCCATGGTAACCGTACCACAAGGACTCAAGTGTGGATGGAATGGTGTATTTATTCTCGCAAAGTTAGTACATGGGTTGCTGACTTGTGTCGTAACCCTTTGGGGCAGGGCTGGCTAGTACAATTACGGGGCTCAGTGCAGGACAGTGGCGCGGGGACCCTTACCTTCTCCCGCGCGCTCTCTTCCTTTTGGTATCCCTCCTCATGGTGCCAAAATGTGAAATGGCGCTTAATTTCCATGACAACCAGACACCACGTGATATCTCGACGTCACGCGGCGCCATTTGACGACTCAGCGCCATGAGGAGGGATACAGACAGGAAGAGAGCACGCAGGAGAAGGTAAGAGAGTTGCAGAGGGCCCGCTCTCTCCCCTGACAAGCAGTTAAATTGTTGTGGGGAAGAGTGCGGGAGCCTCTGTAACCGCGGGGCTCAGCGCAGGGGCACGGATAGATTTCCAACTCACAAATGTTTCTTTGAATACAATGCTTTGCATCACAGGTGTTGTTGAGTCCTCCAGTCTTTAAGATGCATCCACAGCTTGCTGAAACTGGGCTGGTGCGATCCCTCCTGAGGGGCCGTCTGCTCCCCACAGTCCTTGGCTCTCCCCCTCCCTGTATGCGCTGCTGTTAGTCTGCTCTGGTCTGGCCTTTGATGCTAAATTCCTCCTGCACCATATGCACCAAACTCTGCCAAGCTCCACGTCCGGTCTGCACTTCCGGGTATGACGCGATTGTGACATCAGGGTGAACTACGGTGGCTCAGCTTGGACACCCAATGCGTTTCACAAACTATTGCTTCGTCAGGGGTCCGTTACGTTATTTAAATAAATAAATAAATAAAAGCACTAGCCAACCAATTTAAGAAATAAAAGCACTAGTCAACCAATCAATTCAAGAAATAAAAGCACTAACCAACAAAACAATTAATTTAAACCACTAGCCAACAAAACAATTAATTAATTAAAAATGCTAACCAATCCTGAAATGTACCAAAAACAAGCCATCCAAACAATTGAATCAAAACAATAAAAACAAATAGAAAAAATTACAATAAATTCAAAACAAACATTTGACAAAAAATGTATTTGCTGTCACTGTATTTATAGTACCCTAAAGGGGCACAGATTAATACATTTTCAGTCAATGGACAAGGAAATACAGTACATACAAATAAATAAATACATTTTAATAAAGTATTTTACTTACCTTTAGAAGTCTTCACCCTCCGAATCTCGTTGTATCTCCAATCTCTCGTACCGCGACGTCATCTCCCGCAATCCAACGCCATCCACCTTGAAGACCAGCATCAGGTAAAAAAATTAATCTGTTTTCTTTTATCTTCTATCACCGTCTTCTATCACCGTCTTCTATCTTCATCTGTAATTATTTTTTATCTTTTCTTTAATCTTCTATATTCTTCTTTCAATCCAAAGCCCCGTGGTAAATCCACAACAGGATGTTGTGTCGTCAACTTCTTGAGGTAAAATGAGACGTATAGGCCTGATATAGGGCCGGTGATGTCACATTTTAGGGTCAGATGATAAAGCGTACAATCGGATTGGAGCTGGATCATGTGCCCGCCTCTTTTGAATTTTTTTTTGTAAGGATGTGACGTTGTATCCAAGGGAGGTACGTCACATCTTTAAAACCACATGTCTCATATCACATGGTATTACAGCCAATTGTGTTGTGGCTTTCTCCAGTGCAATTGTAGCTTTCCTGCCTGGATGTATAGCCCTTTAAATCTGGTCACTTCTGCACGTGATTCTTTGTTTTGTTGCTCAGACTGTTTGCAGGAATTGTATGCAGGCTACAGTACAAATAATTCACAGGCATTCTCCAGGACCCCTTTTAAATTCAAGGGCCACCTGTAATCCCAACTTCTGACAACATATGTAAGAGATGTGTGCAGTGGTACATTTAATGGAGACCGATTAGGGTGGAATTAAATCCCAGCTTTGTTGCGCCTGTTCCTTTAACAAGGCAAAACATATAAAAACAAACAAAATAAAGGCCTGCTTGACTTTGGAGAATAACTAAACCTTTACTCCAGCCCTTTCTAACTGGATGGGTAGCTAAGCTTGTTACCACCCTAAACGTATAAATGTATATATATACACAACAGTCCAACAAGAAAGTCTCTTATCTATTTCTGTTGTAGGGGAAGGCCTCTCCTGGGTCAGCATCCTTGTGTGCTATGGCACTCTCTGTGTCCAGGTATAGAGGTCTTGTCCCCTTTTCCCCTTGTCTTGCTGTCAGCATAAAGTCCTTCTGTGTGCATCAAGACATCATATTTTCCTCAGGTCAGGGCTAAGGAAATCTCTGTAGTCCTCCTTCTCCTTATGTCAGTCCAAATCTGAGCTATGGAATTTCTCTACTGTTTCTCACATCAGGCTTTTCTAAGAGTCCTAATCAGCCAGGTGGAGTCTGGTTGATTGCTTGTGTGCAATTAACCAGCACACTGCTGGATTTAGAGCCAGTTTCTCTTAAACAGTGATTTATTCCTGTTACATTGTCCCATTTCATTTTTAAGTTGTCTTTTTATTCTTGCTTCCCAAATGCATAACCTTAAATGTATATGTATTAAACCTCATTTGCCTATGTCTCCAGTCTATCGAAATCCTTCTGTAAAGAAATGACATCCTGCTCTGATTTCCCTACCTTACAAAGTTTAGTGTCATCAGCAAAGACTTTGCTCTCGGTGCCAACCTCAAGCTTATTAATAAAGCATGTAAAAAGCAGGGGTCCCAGTACTGATCCTTGAGGTACTCCACTCACAATAGCCCAACCTGAAATGGTTTCATTTATGACAACTCTCTGCCGTCTACCTTTTACCTAATCGGTGGTTTGGGGCATGCGTCCCAATAACAGTGCTCAATCCAATTCTGAACTCCAGTCATATGAATATTTGCAGTCCATATAAGTATGAAGCCAGTTGAACCATACAGTGAGATATTGGACCCAGTGCTTTGTAGAAGCAGCAATACCGCAACCACTAATAAATTCACTAATCAAGTGAGATGATCCATGTATCAATATAAGGAGATGAAATGAAGGTATAACATACCATGGGTGTGTGGAATAGTGCCGTGCAGGACACTGCGGCTGCAGCACTGTTGCCGGTCATCAAGTCTCCTTGGGGAGAAAAAACAATACTCACTGAGGTCTGCTTCCTTGGTTGCGTGCATCAACGCTCCATAGTCAAAGTTGTGGTAGAAATCCCTGGATTCCAGCGGTGCACAGCTTGGTAGATTCAGGAGACCAGCAAGGTGTGGGTTAAAAATACAACTTTATTAATAGAACATGGTATAGGGGATACACTCTTACGCGTTTCGGACCAACAAAGTCCTTAATCATAGATTAACGCGTAAGAGTGTATCCCCTATACCATGTTCTATTAATAAAGTTGTATTTTTAACCCACACCTTGCTGGTCTCCTGAATCTACCAAGCTGTGCACCGCTGGAATCCAGGGATTTCTACCATACCTTTTACTTAATCCAAGGGGAAGGTGCGCTCACGAATATCAGCCTACTACCATGGGGGCTCACTCACAGGGCACGGTGCTCAATACAGACACCGCTGAAGTCCAAGGTACAGAGAAGAAAGAAGAGGAGCACTCCTATGGTCTTATCTTAATGAAAGGTGGGTTTATTGGGCTGTGATCACTACTCAATAAACCCACCTTTAATTAAGATAAGACTATCAGAGTGCCGCTCTTCTTCTCCGTACCCGTTAAATAAAGCATCTGTAAATATTTACTCCAGATCAGAGCACTGACCACATCTCCACATTTTTCTTTAATAAAATAAAAGAAATGAGCAATTTAAGTATTTAAGAATGATTTGAGTGTTTGCACTACTTGTGTGTACCCATGCCTGGTTTGTCTACCAGTCTGCCCTCCCTTCAATGCAAGCCCTGGTAACAGTGCAGTCAGTGATAGGACCAATCCTGTGTTTTCCCCACAGAGGCAGCTCCCTTGAGTGACAGAGGAGGAGGTGGGACTAGCCCTGTGTTCTGCCCAATCCTGGGCTCAGACCTGGTACCTTCTTCCCTTGTACTTAAGTGGCTGCACCACTAAATTATTGCAGTGCCTCTCCCCACTTGAGAGGCTGGTACACACAGAGGTGTCTGTGCATTTGGCACCTTCTGTTCCTCTTCACCCTGAGGGAGAGTGAGTGATACCATTCCCCTGATCCTGCTAGAGGGATAGGGAAGAGTAAGGACTGCTTCAGGGGCCCTTGACCTGGAGTGTAGGTCCAGGGACCATCCAAAGGTTGCAGACCTGTGTGCGAGCTGTACTGGGCAGGAGCCCATGTGTTACTGTGCTGAAGCAGAGAATAAAGAAGTTCCAGTTTAATATGCCCCGGCCTAGAGTGCAATCTTTCTGGGGGGAGTGGAGTTATTCTTCTGCAGGAGATTGCCTTCATATATCTGGAGCCTGCAGCAGATGGAGGCGCTGTACCGTCCCAGATAAGAACCCCTGAAACCTGTCCTGTTTTCCTCAACAACACTGGCGGAGACTCAGATTTACTGTGAGCCATCAGGCATGCACAACCACACACCGTGTAATGGCAGAATCTCCCAGAAGGTGGGGGAAACACCATTACATGTGTTTTAGATTCTGTCGTCTCAGTGTTTGCTATGTGGCTTGTACACTACCATGGAATATTGGTCTTTACCTGTAATTAATTGGACTGTCTATTAACAACCAATCAGGATATCGCATGACTTCCAAGATCACTTGCACACAGTTAAACTCTGATAGTTATAGCCATAATGGTTTAATGGTTCTTCTATGTGTTTTCATCGGGGCCAGGAAAGCATGAAGCAGTACACATTGTAATGATCCAAACCCACCCCTTTGGCAGGGATCTGACAAGAATGCGAGTTAAGTTCACACACAGAATATAACTAAATATAGGCAACCTGCAGTTTCACAGGGACTTCCACAAAGGTTGCACGCAGTCATCGGGGAGGCTTTCCTGGACAGAGCTGTGACACAGGCTGGCCATGAGTAAAGGAAAACAAGGAATAATAAAGCTCCCCGCGTTTGACTTTCTAATACACCCACTCCGAGGAGAGCAGCGGTGGGAATGAGAAAGAAGGAGAAGACGACGGGTTTTGTGATGCAGTCATTCCGGCTGTCAGCAGCTTTGTGGCTTTTCAGAAGCCACAAAAGGCCAACCGGCTAGAAGATGAATCGGAGAAGTAAGTGAAAGCTCAGTGGAAAAGGCAGCAGGAAGCGGACATCCATGTTTCTCGCTCCATATAACTCTTTCCCCCTCGGTAACATCATGCCCTCTACACAACATGAAATTGTGGCAGGGTTTCTTGAGCAGATAAGGGGTTAACCACCATGGCACAAATCAGCGAGGCCATCCATTCGATGAATTTCTGCTGCCATAGGATGTGCTGAGTCTTGTCACAGTGAGAGGTGGCTGCCAGCCAGCACACACACAGTTATAGAGCGGGGGTTTCTGACGCCGGCCTCTTTCCTTCCATTGTAGTTCCAGAGGAACGTTCAGCTTTGGGGGCATAAGAATTAAAAGCAATGCAGTGGACTTAGGAGGTTACGTACCCAGCACACGTTTCAAAGTGTGATATTGCGGACAATTCTGAAGTCTTTCAAATGGGCCGGACCTTTTTTGTTTCCCGTTAATGCCTGATAATTAAAGTATGACATTTAAAGCAGAAATCCCAGCCAAAAAGCATATAAGTGTAACTCACATACAATGTCAGTATTGTACAAATACATTTGAAAAATAATGACTTTCTCAATCTCTAGTTTCTGTGGCTACCCCGGTAACCTTTAGACTGCACTTGGCTCTGGGAAGAGCTCCATTTTCACTTTAATATTTCAAACGCTTATATCTCTTGAACAGGAACCTAGTCTACTATGTAACTATGCAACAATGTAACTATGTAACTATGTAGCTATGAAATTATGTAACTATGCAACAATGTAACAATGTACCTATGTACCGATGTACCCATGTAACTATGTAACGATGTACCAATGTAACTATGTAACGATGTACCAATGTAACTATGCAACAATGTAACAATGCAACTATGTAGCTATGTAACTGTGTAGCTATGTAATGCTGTAACTATGCAACAATGTAACCATGTAATTATGTGACTATGTAACAATGTACCAATGTAACTATGTAACGACGTACCAATGTAAAAATGTAACTATGTAAATATGCAACAATGCAACAATGTAACTATGTAATTATGTAACTATGTATTGATGTACCAATGTAACTATGTAACTATGTAGATGTATTAACACCATACGAGGAAATATATAGTGTGCAACACATGAGTTTTCTCATTCTAATGTCACTGTTCATTTTGCACAGCCAATAGGGAATACACCATTATTGGTTACTGTGCCCACATAATATATCATCTCTTACTGTATGCAACTTGTGCTAAAAACCTTTTTTTTCAAGACTGAACCCTACTCGCGGCACTTGTAATAAATTATGCCAGGAACATGTCGGGCATCACAAATGCAAACATACAACGACTTCTCTCCCACAAACTCTCGTTGGTGGGAAAGTCGTTTCATCCCATCCCAGGTGCATAGCACAAGACATTGATCGTGGGCTGTTTTTGTCTGCCCTGTTGGAAAGCGTATCACTGTCACTGTGATTAATTTGTTGTTGTACAGATAGGAGGGCAGCTCAGGGAGGAAGGGTATGGATTACTGGATAGTGGGCTGCCAGGAGCTCAGAGATAGTACAAGTATATGTAGCAGACATACGTCCTAAGTAGAGCCTTTACTTGTCTATCCTGTGTCCTGCTCACTTACGGTGCTTTGTGGGAAAGTAATATCCCACAGAGTCAATGGCCTGCTATACAAAGTCTCCACTATGAGCTATTGATGATAACAAACACCCACGTGATGTATTGTAGTGTGGAGTAATGGTGCTCTTTCATGCATACTGCATATTCGGAGTTAGCATTCTTGTGTTTAGATTGGCCTGTAATTTTCACAAAGCAGTAACACTTAACTCTCACATTGTGGCGTTTTTAGTACCATGCTTTAGTACAGAGCTCCCAAGTTCATTACTTAAGAATAACCAACAGACAAGGTTGTCAAAATGTATCTAATAAATACTTCATTAACCTGCTAAGAGAAATTGCTTGGCTGTGTGTTGCCCATGACACAATGGGCGTATGGTTTGCTTTCTAGGACGGAACTTGGGGAGACCTGGTTTAGTGAACAGGCCTCTGAAGAATATCATCTATATCAGGCTCCCTATAGGCACTTCTGGAACATATTGATATGGGGGTAAGTCAATATAGTCCTAAGTGGCTGTTCGGACCATTTATAGAAAATTAATCGCATTTATGTCAATGGGGGGTTTCAGCGGAAAAAAAAACTGAACTGACACTGGACTATATGAAAAAAGCCCCTATAAACGTATTTGGTAATGGCTCCATATAGGAAGACCTGGTATGGTTTAAACAGCAGGCACAGATCAGTACACTGAGTCTAGGTCATTGTGGCCAAGTTATCTGCCTTCTATTTCTATGAGTCAATAAAAGACAGGATGTGGGATTGTACTGTATCTGTTTGCAGGGTATTTAGAGGTGCAGGGCAGTGTTATTAGAACAAATAACAAAGCTAGTACACAGAATCAGGAATTCAATGTGCAGCACATAGAGGAGTTAACCAATCAATAACTTATAGACATTTAATCCTTCTGGTATGGAACATTCTCCTCTTAACCCCTTGGCTTTCAGTGGGGGAGGGGTAGAAAAACATGGCCCAAATGGCTATTGCTGGCCCAAATGGTTAATGTGTAAACTATATTGTCACACTTAATAATATAATAAAAGTAGCACTGCACAACAGTCATAAGAAATACACTATTTTCCAACTAAATAGCATATCATCTTGAAGTAAATTAAAGAGTCGGGTTAAATTCCTCACAAGCTTCATTGGTTTCCCAAATAATAATGAACACCCTGGCAATAATGTATCTATCTATATATTTCTGAAAGTGTTGTATGCGTGTCTGGTTGTCCTGTGCCTCAGGCCAATGAGATTGCTCCCTTGGCCGCCCGCCCCCTCACACCTCTCATTGGCCTGAGGCGGAGTGATGGGCCAAAGGTCACACACACACACACACACACACACACACACACACACACACACACACACACACACACACACACACACACACACACACACACACACACACACACACACACACACACACACACACACACACACACACACACACACACACACACACACACTCTCTCTCTCTCTCTCTCTCTCTCACACCCCCCTCCCCCCCAAGCTCACACACCGGCGCCTCTACAGACAGCGGGGGAGCGGTGCGAGCGCCCGGGACACAGCGGGGGAGCGGCCACAACACGCTGCCTCCCGCCTCACATGCACGTGGGAGCGGCCGGACAGGTGAGTGATCGAGCAGGCGGACGGGTACTGCAGTTGCCACGCCCGCCTCACAGCCCCCACGCCACCGTCCTCCCACCTCCCAACAGCTGCGGCTGCCACGGCCGCCTCACCGTGCCTCACAGGCCCCGCGCTGCTGTCCTTCCCCCTCCCTACAGCTGCGGCTGCCACGACCGCCTCACCGCGCCTCACAGGCCCCGCGCTGCTGTCCTTCCCCCGCCCCCCCAACAGCTGCGGCTGCCACGGCCGCCTCACCGTGCCTCACAGGCCCTGCGCTGCTGTCCCCCCCCCCCCCCCAACAGCTGCGGCTGCCATGGCCGCCTCACCATGCCTCACAAGCCCTGCGCTGCTGTCCTTCCCCCGCCCCCCCCTCAATCAAGTCACTCAGTCACTCACCCACCCACCCAGTCACTCAGTCACTCACCCACCCACCCAGTCACTCAGTCACTCACCAAAAGTCACTCAGTCACTCAACCACCCACCCTGTCATTCAGTCACTCAAGTCACTCAGTCACTCAAGTCACTCACCCACCCACCCAGTCACTCAGTCACCCACCACCCAGTCACTCACCCACCCACCCACTCACCCACTCACCCACCCACTCACCCACCCACTCACCCACACACTCACTCACCCACTCACCCACCCAGTCACTCACCCACCCACCCAATCATTCAACCCAGTCACTCACCCACCCAGCCACTCAGTCACCCACCCACCCAGTCACTCAGTCAACCCACCCAGTCACTCAGTCAAGTCACTCAGTCAAGTCACTCAGTCAAGTCACTCAGTCAAGCCCAGTCACTCAGTCAAATCCAGTCACCCACCCAACCACCCACCCAGTCACCCACCCACCCAGTCACTCTGTCAACCCACCCACCCACTCACCCACCCACCCACTCACCCACTCACCTACACACTCACCCACCCACTCACCCACCCAGTCACCCAGTCACCCACCCAATCACTCAGTCACCCACACACCCAACCAGTCACTCAGTCACTCAGTCACTCAGTCACTCACCCACCCACTCAGTCACTCACCCACCCCCCCACCCAGTCACTCAGGCACTCAGTCACTCAGTCACCCACCCACCCAGTCACTCAACCACTCACCCACCCACCCAGTCACTCACCCACCCACCCATCCACCCACCCAGTCACTCAGTCACTCACCCACCCACCCACCCAGTCACTCAGTCACTCACCCACCCACCCACCCACCCAGTCACTCAGTCACCCACCCACCCACCCACCCACCCACCCAGTCACTCAGTCACTCACCCACCCACCCAGTCACTCAGTCACTCACCCACCCACCCAGTCACTCAGTCACTCACCCAGTCACTCAGTCACTCACCCACCCACCCACCCAGTCACTCAGTCACCCACCCACCCACCCACCCAGTCACTCAGTCACCCACCCACTCACTCAGTACCTCAGTCAACCCACCCAGTCACTCACCCACCCACTGAGCTCTGAAGGGGGGGGAATTGGACATGTGAGAGGGGGGGGGGAAACGGAGGTGTGAAGAAGGGAAGGGCCGGAACTGTGAACGGGGGGAAGGGGGGAACCCAGCTATTAACACGGGGGCCATATTCATGTGCAGGGGGGCCCCGATTGCTGTTAACGGGGGAGAAAGGGGAAGGGGGGAGAGAGAGAGGGGGAGCGAAGAAAAAAAGAGAGGGAGGGGGAGCAGAGAGAGGGGGGGAGCGGGAGAATTCAATGCCGGGCAACGCCGGGTATATCAGCTAGTCCTATATAATTTTTTGGGGGGAGGGGTGAGTTGGGAGTATATAGTATTTATGCCCCTTCATGATGGATTATAGGATGAAAGGCAGTGCTGCACTGCTCCTTTAACATGATAGTTCTGAATAATTTCCACATGATCTACCACTTCAGAGATCAGCATGAAGAGCCTGCCCTGGTATAAAGTCTTTCCTGGTCTCCCCCACATTATAATTTTGGGCTTCTCACCAGCGAGGTAATAATGAGATAGGTGGGTTTTAAGATGTGCCCTTCAGCACTGACCCTTTAGTTTGTCCTCAGAAAAAAAGCCTCTTTATACTATCTCTTCCATTGAAGTCAAGATTCAAAGAGAAGTCTTCTAGTGGTGACCCCAGCAGACCCAGCTTCTCTCCTCTGACCCAGGATGATGCACACAGTTCGCCTAGGTTCATTGTGCCCCTAGTATTCCAGATTGAACAAATGTGTAGTGTGAAACTGTGAATCTTGTGAGGTGTCATTTAATAAACCTGCATACACAGTCTCAGCCATTACACAGAAAGATTTGGTTGCATGTCAGTAGCAGTCTATAATCTCAAACAATCCAGGGGGAGCATATAAGGGAGAAAAGGTAGCAGCAGTCTATAAAACAGGATATGTATGCTGTATATCAGGCGATGCTGAATCTGCAAGATGCTCTATGCTCAAATTACCTGTCAGTGCTACAGAAATCCGGACATACTCACAATGGTGCTTGGCTGGGAATATTAATGCAGCCATGCTCCAAATTTACTGCTGTTTGTGAAGACGCCTCCTGACACTTCAGTAGTTCTCCTTCTCCATCCTCCTGATTTTTGGGGTCACTGGGTAAGCTGCCGATGGTGAGCTCTTTCCAGGGCTCATACCAAGGAAGAGAGCTGCTCAGCACTGTACCACTGTACATGCGATAATGATAGGCCCTGGATATCTATATTGGAGGCAGGTTCAGTGTTGTAGAAGACATAGATATAAAAGGTAAAAACATTGTAACTTTGTATAGCTTTAGTCCCTCTCATGACCCCCCGAGACCCATATATCTACCCTTCAACCTAAATTAAAAACCAGACAACACTATATTCAATGTAATAGCCACAGCATTAGTTAATCACACTGACCTTAAACATTTAATAAATGTAACAACCATAATGTATTAAACCCAAACCTGAACCTTGTCAGCCCTAAAACCACCCACTTGCCCTATTGCCTTGCAACTTAGAGGGGAATTAAGGTTACCTGTGATCATATCCTAACTCCGCAGGTGATTAGTATAAAGGTGCCTCTAGGCCATTCTCACATGCTATCCCCAAAATTTGGGACTGCCCCACCTTTTATTCCAGCACCCAAACTCTGGCAAGGTTCCCACGTCTGCTGTGACAAATGCTCAACTCTTAGTAAAGTTTTCTTTTTATTATAAAATATATTACCTATAACATACAACTCACACAAATACAATAACATTATAAAACTGACACTTCGTCCCTTAAACCCCCTCATCTTCCCAGCCCCTATTGTAAAATCTTACATTACACAGCAGTGTGGCTGTTACCCTAAAGGGTGAGGGACCCTCAAACACTTGCATTGATGCCACCACTAAAGGAAAGACCACCAAAACAACAGCCAATCAGATTTTGTTGCTTGCCTGGCTCACGCTCCGGAGGTGTTCTGCCAAACGACAAAGTCAGCTAATCGCAAACTGACATCACATCATCGGAGGGGAGGGGGCCCAAGGAGGTCTGGGTTACCATTAACCTGACGGCAATAAGGCAAACATGGAAATCTCCTATCTCCTAAACTAGATGGTAACCTAACCCCTGTGGGGGCACACACAAATACGCACCAGTGCTAAAGGAACCTTCTTCACATTGTAGATCCTGTATTTTGATTGTTTCTGTATGCTAGAGGCAGAGTTCAGTTTAAAAAGCCGAATATCTGTTGGGACACAACAGAGTAAGTAATTCGGACCTTCTGTACATTCAATTCTGTATATCTGAAATGAAGCAGTTTTGGGTGGCTGGAAGACTATGGCGATACTCAGCATCATTGTGCCCCATGTTCCGTGAGATGGCGTAAGGTCCATATTGTTCTCTTCCCAAATATAGATGGCTGGTCTGGCAGGACAACACTTCCCCACAGGGGCAGTAATAAATGCGTCCCGGCAAATTACCAGTCTCGCATTAATAACTCTACATTGGATTCTGCTATCAAACAAATGAAGCTGTTTCATAAAAGTCAATAGCAAATTATTTTATCTGTTATCTGTTGGAGAGAAGTGATGAATGTGTAAATGGAAACCTCGTCTTCATCAGGAGTAAACCACATGGCAGCAGACAATTGAACTATAATTGTTTTCTTGATGAATGCATAAACCTAATGAATGAGTGACACTTCTTGCATGTGTTGCTGTGAAGGATCAATGCTCATGAACCTTCTACAGATGGATACAATGTACCAGCCCCCATCAATTCGGCAGTTTGTGGTTTTTCCCGTGCCTTTGAAATTCTGCAATGTATAAAAGAGTTTAAAAAAACAACAAAATGGATTATAATAAAAGCATTTCTGTTCTTTTGGGAGCACATAAGAGAGAGGGTCTGCTGATGGGGGTTTGTTTTTTTGCAGGAACTCTGCACCTCAGATTTCTAGGACTGCCAGCACAGCTTTCCCACTGATCTGTCACGTGGTCGTGTCCAGGCGCCTGTCACGGGGGAATTTGAACTTTCAACTCCAAGGTATATTTAGTAAATTCTCCCAGCTGCAAAGTTGAGACTAAACCAGTGCAAGCAGAGAGGAATCCCATTGGAAGCAATTAGAGATTTTCCCTTTTGTAAATATTTACCCCAGATTTGAAGCCGGTGACTTTAGTAAATAACCCTCAAAGTGTAGAAGAATGGCCTTGCAGTGTTTATTTTAGGCGGTGCCTTATGATCGCGGGATGTGAAGGAAAATGAGGTCACACACATGTGGGTCCGTGTGAAATGCTGGATCATTCTCATAAACCAGGTCTATGCCCAATACACACAAACACTGCTGTATACATGAGTAATATACAGTACACACAAACACTGCTGTATACATGAGTAATATACAGTACACACAAACACTGCTGGATACATGTGTAATATACACACAAACACTGCTGTATACATGTGTAATATACACACACTAACACTGCTGGATACATGTGTAATACACACACAAACACTGCTGTATACATATGTAATATACACACAAACACTGCTGGATACATGTGTAATACACACACAAACACTGCGGTATACATGTGTAATATACACACAAACACTGCTGGATACATGTGTAATACACACACAAACACTGCTGGATACATGTGTAATACACACACAAACACTGCTGTATACATGTGTAATACACACACAAACACTGCTGGATACATGTGTAATATACACACAAACACTGCTGGATACATGTGTAATACACACAAACACTGCTGGATACATGTGTAATACACACACTAACACTGCTGTATACATGTGTAATATACACAAACACTGCTGGATACATGTGTAATATACACACAAACACTGCTGGATACATGAATAATACACACAAACACTGCTGGATACATGTGTAATACACACACTAACACTGCTGGATACATGTGTAATACACACAAACACTGCTGGATACATGTGTAATACACACAAACACTGCTGGATACATGAATAATACACACACAAACACTGCTGGATACATGAATAATACACACAAATACTGCTGGATACATGTGTAATACACACACAAACGCTGCTGGATACATGAATAATACACACAAACACTGCTGGATACATGTGTAATACGCACACTAACACTGCTGGATACATGAATAATACACACAAATACTGCTGGATACATGTGTAATACACACACAAACACTGCTGGATACATGTGTAATACACACACAAGCACTGCTGGATACATGTGTAATACACACACTAACACTGCTGGATACATGAATAATACACACAAACACTGCTGGATACATGTGTAATACACACAAACACTGCTGGATACATGTGTAATACACACTAACACTGCTGGATACATGTGTAATACACACAAAGACTGCTGGATACATGAATAATACACACAAACACTGCTGGATACATGAATAATACACACAAACACTGCTGGATACATGTGTAATACACACTAACACTGCTGGATACATGTGTAATACACATACAGCATCTCCCCTCCTGAAATCCCTCTCCTGGCTTCCAATCAAATCCCGCATCTCACACTCCATTCTTCTCCTCACTTTTAAAGCTTTACACTCTTCTGCCCCTCCTTACATCTCAGCCCTAATTTCTCACTATGCACCACCCCGACTCTTGCGTTCTGCTCAAGGATGTCTTCTTTCTACCCCCTTTGTATCTAAAGCCCTCTCCCGCCTTAAACCTTTTTCACTGACTGCCCCACACCTCTGGAATGCCCTTCCCCTCAGAACCCGACTAGCACCCTCTCTATCCACCTTTAAGACCCACCTTAAGACACACTTGCTTAAAGAAGCATACGAATAGCACTGTGAACATTCTGAACACATGATACATAAAGCTTGGCCCCCTGCAGACGCACTTACCAGAACTCCCTCCTACTGTCTCTGTACGTTCTCCCTACCTACCAATTAGATTGTAAGCTCCTCAGGGCAGGGACTCCTCTTCCTTAATGTTATGTTTGTCTAAAGCACTTATTCCCATGATCTGTTATTTATATTATCTGTTATTTATTCGATTACCACATGTATTACTACTGAGAAGCGCTATGTACATTAATGGCGCTATATAAATAAAGACATACAATACAATACAATACAATACACACAAACACTGCTGGATACATGTGTAATACACACAAACACTGCTGGATACATGAATAATACACACAAACACTGCTGGATACATGAATAATACACACAAACACTACTGGATACATGAATAATACACACACAAACACTGCTGGATACATGTGTAATACACACACTAACACTGCTGTATACATGTGTAATACACACACAAACACTGCTGGATACATGTGTAATACACACTAACACTGCTGGATACATGTGTAATACACACTAACACTGCTGGATACATGTGTAATACACACTAACACTGCTGGATACATGTGTAATACACACTAACACTGCTGGATACATGTGTAATACACACAAACACTGCTGTATACATGAATAATACACACAAACACTGCTGGATACATGAATAATACACACAAACACTACTGGATACATGAATAATACACACACAAACACTGCTGTATACATGTGTAATACACACACAAACACTGCTGGATACATGTGTAATACACACAAACACTGCTGGATACATGTGTAATAAACACAAACGCTGTTGGATCCATGCACAATTCATACAAAAACAGCCGGATATATGTGCAATTCACAGACACAGGGCGGATCCACGCTATTTTATCTAGTCTTGCGCACACATTTGTGACTTCTATTCTAATCCTTTGCTTTCCTTTGATGTATTCACAAAGTCAGATGATATGGTAAATTTGCAAGTTATAGAGATACACAGATGTAGCAAGACTCACTGTCTCTGGGAACAGCGGGTGAAAAAGCTAGAGTGTGCAGCACCGGACACTGTGTCTGCCGCGGTCACGCAGCCGGGAGTCCATGCTTCTCTTTCTCACCCCTGCAGTGCTAATCCTCGGGCGCTGGAGCTGCAGTGGTCACATGCTACATCTGTATCTTTGTACATCCAGGTGCTAAATAAATACACTGTAACAATCATGTATCTAATACATTTTCAACAGAACATGAGTCTTTATCTTCATTCTTAAAAAAAAAAAAGTTGTAACTCATACAGTGCATCATCCGGGGATTTTTACATCGCTAATATCCCTGTTTGTTTTTTGGGCTGTGTGAAACATTTGAGATAGTGCATATTTTATTTAACAATGCTGGCTGGGCCTATCTTTGTTTACCCCTTTACTGCCAGTGTGGCCAGGAACAGAGCTATGCAGCTGGACCAATGTACACCCTATAAAACACCCCCCTCCCCCCCAAACCTTAATGGGCAATATTCCAACCTGAGCCACATCTTATCCTACAATGAGCAGCCACCTTACCTTCTTGTTTCCACATTGTTTCTCATTCCCACTAGAGTGTAAGCTCTTAGGAGTACGGCCCTCGTTACCTTCTGTTCCTGTCTGTGCATGTTTGTCCTCACCTGTACAGTATGGAACTGGTTATGTTTTTGTAATAAACATAACTCTGTACAGGCAGTCCTCGTTTTACAACGCTTCACTTTACAACGAATGGCTTATCCAAAGCTATGCAATGCATACCTATGTTCATTTTTACAACGCCAAAACGGCTTATCCAACGCTGTTAAAACACTTTGCAAAGTTGTTTATATATATATAATAGAGTATATGCACTATATAATTTATGTGTGTGCTGCATATCTTAATGTCTGCGTAAAATATTTTGTGTATTTTAGCATTAAAAATGCCTTCAGGAACGGAACCTTCCATTTAAACAGTGTTCCTATGGGAAAGCGTGTTTCGCTTTACAACGTTTCGCTATCCAACGCCCTTTTGAGTAACGCATTGTGTCGGATAAGCGAGGACTGCCTGTATCTCACTGTACCGCGCTGCAAAATATGTTGGGGCTTCACAGATAAGAAATAATAATAATGTATTACAAGACATCCCGGCAGCAAATAGGCTAAGAAATCCCTTATTTCTCTCACAACTAATTTACAGATCAGAGCGAGCACAGCAAACTAAAGATCTTACTTATAGCACCTCTGTGAGAATAGCAGATCCTTTAAAACAGGAAAACATATACTGTCATGCTCAGGAGATGGCTTGTAATACGTATATTTATGTATACATTGAGTAGTTGGAATATATAGATATCATTAAATCCTAAGACCTACCCGGAACCTATTAGGAAAGTAATGGCATTACCCTTTAAAACAGCCTCAAATAATTCTCCAATCTTCTATCAGATACTCTCAAGGAACACAAACCAGACCAGAGACAACGAATAAATAGCTAAGCACTCGTCTACAGTTACTATATACACTATGTGATGGTATAGTGGCTGGTAATTCCCAAAACATGGCCTGGCAGGTGTTCCCACCGAGGGGGCTGACAAACACAGAGATCCCGAAAAGTAGTATTTATCTTCCCAGTCTTCCTATGAAATGCGCTCTGCTGTCAGAGCACAAGACTAGATTTCCAGAGTCCATGTGCACTCATCCCTCATGTAAGCCCACCTCAGTCCCACAGCAGCAATGGGACTTACCCATCAATCTGGGCAACTATTTACAAGAAACAGTCATCCCTCTGGGAGCATGGGCTGACAGTTAATAGTTTCTAAGGATTATATCTCGTTGGATAATGGATGATACTCCAGCGCAATACATTCTTTGCTGTGTTGGATATATCTAGTTTATAATGTAGACTTCTCAGCAATGAAATATGGAATGTTATAAATAACTGCGTAGGGTGAGTATTTTGTAAGGATGTAACTATTTCAAGCAGCCATTTCCCAACTGGTTTTTTTTCTTTGGAATTTTAACCAGTGAAACCTACCTAGAAGCCGAAATGGAAATCAAACAAGGGGCTAACTCTCTCCTTTGGGTCACCTAATCCCCCTCCCCAAGTAGCTACACCCATTACCAATTGAGGTTTATTCGAGTAAACCCACGTACACACAAATGAAATACAAAATACAGACAGAATACACACTGGGGGTGAGAGCTAGCTGCAAATAGGGGCAGGGCGCCTGCTTTAGCAAAGGCCTGTCCGCTCCACATCACTGGAATAAACCTGGAACAAGTAACATTATTCCTCAGAACTGGTCCTCACCTAGGCTCGGCTTCCCTGGCACCTCAATGCCTAGTGCTTTGCTATTGTGAGCAAAACACCTGGGATACCCTGCCGGCACTTTACTGGACCCAGTCCCAAGATTGCCTGTAAGCCTGAAAGACTGAAAAAGGGAGATCTCTCTGATTGGGCAGCCACTTACATAGATCTCAGTGTCCTATGTCTAACATGGAACAGGGACAATTATTACGTATTAATTGTTTGATCTTATATAGCGCTGCTAGTTTTACATAGCACTTTACAGAGACATTTTGCAGACAAAGTCCCTGCCCCGTAGAGCTTACAATCTATGTTTTTGGACCCTGACTCACAGAGAGATAAAGTGACTTGCCCAAGGTCACAAGGAACAAACACTGGGAATTGAACCATGTTCCCCTGCTTCAAACTCAGTGCCAGTCAGTGTCTTTACTTACTGAGCCACCCCTTCTCCCAAAGACTAGCGGACAATCAGAGCGTGGAAACTTTTCTCGCCAGCCAATCAGAATGGGTGATCGTCTGGCTGCTGATGTTAGAGGGGGGGGGGAGGAGGGAGGCTTGCCAAGGCGGCTTGAAAAAACAGTTGGGCAGGAAATATGAATTAGCCAATGGGAAATGCGCCCACGAGTAGCAACTTCCCCCAGCTAATTCATATCCCACCCGCTGGGCAGGCTCCACCAGGTTTGCCCTTACAATATCATACAACCTAACTATGAGGATCTTGAAATACTGTTATCATAGGTTACTTCTAATTGTTTTTAATTCATTTCTTAATTGGTTTTATCATTATTATGCTTTTCCTCATTAGGAGTGTTTTTATATTTTTTTTGTTTATGTTAATAAAGATGTGTTTGTTTTGTATAACATACTCCAGGACGCACTGGGCTCGGTTGCCTAGCTACGCTTAGCATTTGACCTTTTTGGTCACATGTCTGTGACGGAGTGACGTCATGCGCTATTTTTTCAAGAAGTGGGAGGCACTAGCATCGGGTGCATGTGCTCATGCGTGTGCAGTGATTCTCCCACCTCCTTCGCACATGGCGCGACTACCGGGGCACGCATTATGCAGCGTAACCACGCGACCATACGTCACGGGTCAGAGGTCATCTACGCGACCCGCGTGACGTATGCGGATATGCTCCGCGATTGGGCTACATGCTTGTTAAGTGAGTATAAATGGCGCTCCATAACTTATGGTTGTATTCACCTTGATAAAGGACTGTAGAGGTCCGAAACGCGTAGGTGTGTTTGTTACTTTGCCTGGATCCTATTAAATAGCTTATTTTTGGTACGTATCCCTGTTGGTGTTATTGCTATTCTACAGCTGGACTTGGTGCTTCGTTTTTCTTCCCTGTTCTCCACCAGGTTTGGCAGGCACAAAGGGGCCACTGTATTTTACCAGGCAAGTCATCGGATACTGGTGGCTGCATCTGTACATCTGTACAATGGGCAAAAGATGTGTGGAGAGTCTGCACTACAATTTATGAATAATTAAAGCAAGCCAATCAACCACAATGACTACATACATTAGGGTGCACCTCAGGGGAGAAAAACAAATATAGCAAAGAATGAAGATTACCTAACACAGGGATAAGGACATGGCTCAATACACAAAAAGATTTTAAAACAATTAAAACAAACAACGTCCCCAAAATTGTTCATTTTAATTGTTTTTTTTTTCAATCTTTTTGTGTATTGAGCCATGTCGGAATAAATGTTTTTGTATTTTTGTAGATATGTACAATATGGCCTCCTATCTCGTGATAGCGATTAGTGTTTTTAAATAATTTTGTAACTTTATTGGACATTTTTGTGCTTGGCTCTTTTTATGGTTAGGATCATTCCATTTTAACAGCAAATTAGTTCCTGGTTGTCATTGACCCTGAAGACCTTGGATGAGCGCAGCATTTATTTATTTATAACAACATTTATATAGGGCTCTTACCCAGGGCACAGTACATTCGTTTGTAAAGCTTGCTTAGTTGGTGGGTAGGGATGGTAACATTATGGTCAGGTTATGGGTTACATGCATTGAGATCTTGCTTGGTTGGTGCATAGAGGTGGGAACTTTATGGTCAGGCTATGGGTTAGGTGCATTGGGAGCTTGCTAGGTGGGTGGGCAGGGTTTGGGTCAGGTCACTGGATTTAGTCTTTTTGGTGGCATGGTGATGGGTCTGACAGTGGGGACAGTGGAGAAACTTGGATGGGAAGGTGTGAGTATAGGGAAAATCATGGATGTTGGGGAGGGTGGGATGAGGGAGGGGATGGGATAGGAGGTAATGGGGGCTCATGGAATGTGATGGAGAAGAAATTAGTTTTGAGTTGGCTTCTGAAGATAATTAGGGAGAGGGCAGAGTGAATGTGGTGGGGGAGCTTGTTCCAGGGGAGAGCTGGGCGAGTAAGGCAAATGATCGGAATCGAGAGGTGGCACATGGGGCTGGGGGGAATGAGGGTTCTGGCAGCCAGGGAGCGAAATGAACGGGACGGTGTGTAGGGAGATATGAGTCCTGAGAGGTAAGGGGGTGGGGGGGTGGCAAGTCCATGAAAAGATTTGTAGACCAGGGTGAGGAGTTTGAAGAGGGAACTCTGTAGGATGGGTGCCAGTGGAGGTGGGAGAGGATAGGGGTGGCGTGGGCAGAGTGTGGGAGATTGAGAACTGTACGGGCTGCAGCATTTTGGATTTGTTGGAGGGGAATGATGGAGTAGAGGGGGAGACCGAGGAGAAGGTCATTACAGTTGTCGAGACGGGTGAAGATGAGTGAGTGGATGAGAAGTTTGACTGAGAAGAGAGAAATTATTGGAGGAATTGATGGGGTGTGTTTTTATATTAGCTTTAACCTCTCTGGTGCGAATTAGACTACCTAGGCTCTTCTTGAGAGGATCTAGATAGCCCAACGGGGTCACCGGGTGGACCCCGCTGGTGTCTGGTCATCCTCGGGTAGTCCCCGCGAGTGTTCGTGGGCCTCCTGGTTGTCCCCACGAATGTCTGGGGTCCCTCGGGTGGTCCCCATGGGTGTCTGGGGGCCCTCGGGTGGTCCCTTTGGGTATTCCCCGTGGGTGTCTGGGGATCCTCAGGTTGTCCCCGGGAGTGCTTGGCTGGTCCCTGTGGGTGTCCATGGGTCCTTTGGTGGTGTCCATGGGTATCTGGGGGCCCTCGGGTGGTCCCTGCTGGCCTGCGGTACCAATCCTGTATCAAAAAATTAAATTTGGAATACATAGCAACAAATCCACCTTCTCTCCCCCCCCAGACACCTGTGGGGAACACCCGAGGGCCCACAGACATCTGCGTGGACCAATTGAGGGCCCCAGACTCCCGTGGGAATGACCCGAGGGCCCCAAGATACCCGCAGAGACTACCCGAGGATACCCAGACACCCATGGGGAACACCCAAGTGCCCCCAGACACCTGTGGGAACCACCTGAGGGCCCCCAGACACCCGCCGGGACCACCTGGAGGCCCACAAACACCCACGGACACCACCCAAGGACACCCAGACTCCTGAGGGGACCACTCGGAATGTCGTTGGGGCCCCTGGACACCCGTGGGGACCACCCAGGGACCCCGCTAGCCTCTGTTATCAATCCTGTGTTTCCAAAAATAAATTATGGTTTTCTTTGGGAGCACAGGGTGTGGGTGGTGTATTGGTGGTTAGTACATATTGTAATGTTTATTGGAGGCAGATTGGGTGAGTGAAGGGCCAAGTACCCACTGCCCCCTCTGCCCCCAATAAAGCTGCTATTGTTCCTTAACCTCCTCATTGCCTTAGTGGTTAGCCGCTAAGGTAATGAAGTTGCTGTAAATGCATTTTATTGTATCGGATTGATGCCGGGGGTGTCCGGTGCTGATATTAATGGATATCAGCTCCAGAGAATCCTTATCGGGGCTTACTGAATAGCAGTAGGCTTTTTTGATGATAAAATGGCGATAAGTGGCTTATTGCTGCTTAGTGCATAGGCCCCACCGTTGGTTAACCTCGTTCTAGTAATAAGCCCAAACAATATGTGTAGTACATCACTTTACAATCTGAAAGAAGAGTTCTCCAAATCAGAGAGGAAAAGACAGCAAAAATCCTACATAATAAAGAGTGTTTCTTTCATAAGAAGTGAGCTTTACTTCATGTAGTCTAGGCGCAAATTATAATGTCACAATATGGATTTACTATACATGAACAAATTCATTATTAATGTCATTTGTAGTACATGTTATGGCATTTATTGTAATGTAAGCCATGCTCCACAGTACTATAGCATTTTTATTATAGTTTGTATATCAGATCTCTCTCTTTCTCTCTCTAAGCATTATATATATATGTATAGCTCAACCTTGTTATAGTGCGATCCGCTACAATGCGAATCCGCCTATAACGCGCTCTGAGCGTGGCTCCCGATTTAAAAACATCTCCAAGGTTTTTATTTTATAATATTCAATGCTTTATTGTTAACAGACACACATGGAGATGGACACAGATGGGGGTACACAGACGGGGGTACACAGACGGTGGGACACACACCTCCCACCTACACCATATAGTTTGTATATCAGATCTTTTTCTCTCTCTAAACATTATATATATATATATATATATATATATATACACATATATATATATATACATATACACATATACATATGGTAAAGAAAAGAGACAACACTCCTTTAGGATAATCCAAAAATAGCCTGGTGTACCCATAAAGATATGTAAGTAATACGTTTACATCCAGACGAACGATAAAGTAGAGACAGCACACAGAAGGTAAGTTTGCCAAAAAGCTATGGGCCCCATGCTATAAGCAGCGATAAGCCCCTTATCGCCAGCTTATTGCCCTTGCTTCCTGAGATACTTCCCTCCGTGGGGGAGCCAGTATCTCAGTGGAGTTTAAAGCCCCCGGTCATGCGCACCGATAAGAAGCCGCACCTGATGACATCACAGCTTCATGGTGGCCCACAGGACAATAGAGTTTTTTTTAAAGCGGCCATTACATGAACCACATTTCTGAGCCGGAGTGGTTACCAGCACCCCGTACGGAGGTAAGTATTTCAAGAAGAAGGGGGTTCCCCAGAGCTGAAACTAATGGGGTTTCAGGTCCAGAAACCCCCCCCCCCCCGGTTTCAATCCTGTGTCAACAAAAAATGGAAACCAAAAAGGCAGTTAGGATTGCCGCATTAAGGGGTGTATGGATAGGGTGTCGTGCTATTGACTGTGATGAAAATTCGACAATGTATCAGTTTAAGTGGCAACATGAGGAATTCCAAAGTCATGAACCTTAATCATAAACTTTTTCACCCAAATGTTTTTCATGTACAATATTTAATGTTAGAAAATACGTCATCGATCCAACATTAGCTGAAACATTTAGACAGTCACCTCTATTTTATTTTTCCCAATTTTGCCTTATTAGCCAATTTGTATGAAAACCAGCCCAGTGTGTGAAGTCACCCTACATGGGGAAAATATCCACAGACCTTCTACTAGGGGCGATCAACTCCAGTCCTCAAGACCCCCCAAGAGGTCAGATGTTGAGCATATCCCAGATTCAGCACAGGTTGCTCCATCAGTGGCTCAGTCTTTCACCTGTGCTGAAGGAGGGATATCCTGACAACCCAATCTGTTGGGGAGGAGGGGGAGGGAAGGACTGAAGTTGAGCACCCTTGTGCTAGACAGCTAGACTATGACCTCCTCTAAGGTTTCGCCCATCTCTATTTCTTGGATTGTCATATTGCTTTTAACAAGATCACTGCAAATGCTCCGATTTGCCAAGAATTGTATGAAGACCCGGTTCTTTAAAGAAACCTTTTACAAATGGTGTACAATGAGGGATTTTTCTGATTTCTCGAGATACTGCACCCAGGTCATGCTTTCCTTTCCTGAAGCACAGCAGCACTGCTCACTACATTGTAGCATCTCATATTGTAAAGTGCCAGGTTGTTTCTTGAAGGAAGTATTATGAAGAGCTTAATGTATCATGCTTGGGTGACTATACTAGTTGTGTGGAATAGCCCCCTTCTACTTCTACACTTTAGTACAGTATGTGTCCGTCATTCTGCCATACATTTCCCTCTGCTTGCTTCAGTAAGAAATGAGGGGATAGTACTCGGTTTAGGAATAATTAGGAGTGGAGGTGCTGAGCACAATATTCAAAAGGGGTGCATGCATGTTAGCATCTGTCACTGGTTTTGTTTCCCTTTGCATTACTTACATTTACAAGGTCTTAGGTGGCAAGAACTCGGTGTGTCTTAGAAAATAGCCTCAATTGTATGGAACTGAGCACAATTGATAAAAGAAAAAATGATTGCCAAGCATCAAAAGCAAATTCATCCTCATGATTAATAGAATTTGTCTTCTTTTTAATATTCGAAAGGGACACTAAACAAAAATGCTGAAAAGTGCAGGTCACACAACTGGCCCTGCCTGGGCACCTTAGTGGGATCAAGAAACTAGCAGCGGATCGACAAGGGCTGAAGAGTATATATATATATATATATTGTACCTTTATGTTTTAACTAGGATTTATATAAATCAATTGATTGATGTAGCTGTTTATCAATGTAGCTCATCCATTGATTCTAAGCCAACCCGCTCATTTCTCTGTTATATCTGATTAGGCTATCAGAAGTTGAAATACGGGAATGGGAATCACCCGAGCCTTGTTAGGTGTTTCGAATCAGGACTGTGAATCCTGTTGACCTCTGCTAGGTCAGTTCATTACATTCTGCAGCAAGAGAATGAGGAATCGGAAGGGTGAGAGCTTAGAAGTAAAAAATGACAGGAAATTATTGACTCATGTCAGTATTGCGTCTCCCAATGGTCAGACAAACTGTTTCATTGGGTTATGACACTCCAGAACTAGGTTTGTTGGGTGGTACAATTAATCACAGTGACCTCAAAGGGAAAGGCCATAGATAGTATATACATCCAAACTTAACTAAGTCATGGAGCTTTATGCCAAGTCTAAAACCACTTGTGGAGGTACTGTAATAGCTTATAGAAAAATCTCAAAGGGGAAAGCCTGAAGCAGCTGATCTAGAATATACCCTAGGAACCTCCGTACAACTGGCCCAGAACCTCCTATAGAACTCACAAAATGGCACATTCATGTCCCTCTTTAAATTTCAACTCAGTCCCACCCTGAGCCCTGTTATAAATAATAAAGCCATAAAGATGTCATTACAAATCTTCATCTTCCCCATTTTTCCAGGTTAGATTTTATATTGATATAATAGTTTATATTGATTTTATAGTGATATTTCTGCTCAGATTATTGAAAAGAGGATATATCATCAATAACAAAGTAGCGCTGATCATACCTCCAGTATAATACTTAATTTAAAAAAAATATATATATATATATATATATATATGTGTACACACAAAAGACAGAAATCCCAAATGAAGCACTCTGATCAAGGAAACGTATGAATATTAGTACAAGAAGCCCGTGGTGGTGAAACAGCTGTCGGAGTTTCCTGACGGGGGATGCAGTCGCACGGCTGACTTCAGCCTTTTCTTTCTCCACAAACCAGCTATACAGCTTGTCCAGGATGGTGATGGTGGCTTGCTGGCTTTAACCCTTTCGTGGCCCTATTATGGATGACCGAAGGATGCTTTGAGCAGAGGCGCGGGACATTCACATGGTGATATTACCTCTGATTTTCTCTCAGTATAATTTTTCTACCATGACTGTTTCCCGTTATTTACGGTTTTGCTATCAGCATATCCCCTACATGCGTGGGAGATGTCCTCTGGTCTAGGCTTCCTTTTGCCACATTGCACCAATCCTGGTCAATCCAGTATTTTTTCATTTAATAGCATTATTTAGTTATCCATGTGGGATTCATGCTGTATGTTTGTGGATGGATGTTTCTCCTATCCCTGTGTGTGGGCCGTTAGTTTGTCACTCTTTATTATAGGGAATCACATGTATATATATACCTTTTGTGCCTTTATTACCCTGTGTGTGGCTCTGTCTGCCCCCATTTGTTTATTATTTTTCATCTTATAATATTCTTTTTGCTTTGTACAATTTTCATTTTTGCTGGACATTTCTTTTTTATTTAAGAATGTCTTCATATTAGGTTTCCTTTGCTGGTACATATATATTTATATTATAACACATGTTTTCCAGCTTATGTTTGTAATACCTGTTACCCTTTATGGTTATATTTGGGGACCGGACGGTCATCAAATTCAGTGGGATCTTTGATTCCCCCTGTCTTTGCTAGGATCCTCCTCCTCTGCCCCTCTTTTTTCTGTCATCTGGGCGTCCATTTTAGAGGCTTTGTACATTTAGCATTTGTTTGGGATTGGAGCTTTGACTGTGTCTTCCCGGTCTGGTATTGTTTTAATATGTATGTCTTTTTTACTGTGTTTCATGTGTTTTTCTGGTCCATGATTAATAAACCATTTTGTACTAATATTCATACGTTTCCTTGATCAGAGTGCTTCATTTGGGATTTCTGTCTTTTTTGTTTGTTCGTCTATTTCTTTCCCATAGCACCGCCACTTGCCTTTATTTTGGATTATTTGTGGTTAGTGATCAGAATTTGAGTCGTTTTTGATGCGGTTATATTTGTGGTTTTATATATATACATATGTGTGTATATATATATATATATTTTTAAATGAAGTATTATACTGGAGGTATGATCAGCGCTACTTTGTTATTGATGAAATATCCTCTTTTCAATAATCTGAGCAGAAATATCACTGGTCTGTTTGTCAGTGAAGAGATTAAGTTCTGAACATTCCCATTCCCATTTTCTTTAATCATGAACGTATCACGCCTATTCTAAAGACACTGGGGCCTATTCTAGTAGCTTCGATGAGTTTGATGCTACATCGCAATCTTTGGCATGTTCCCGCCGAACGGTTTGTCATTTGTGTTATCACGGTATTCAGAAAGAATCTGAAACCCTCTCAAACCGTGAGGTAGGAAAATACCAAAAACGCTCAGCGTAGCAGCAAAGTGTTATCAGAATTGTTTCCAAGTTCTCCCTCTGCGATTTAAGCACAATCTGAGCTGCACAGAGAGAGCCGCCTCTCCCTGCACAGCTCTCACAGGCGATCTCCCTGCACACAGAGAGCCGCCTCTCCCTGCACAGCTCTCACAGGCGATCTGCCTACACAGAGAGCCGCATCTCCCTGCACAGCTCTCACAGGCGATCTCCCTGCACAGAGAGCCGCATCTCCCTGCACAGCTCTCGCAGGCGATCTGCCTACACAGAGAGCCACCTCTCCCTGCACACCTCTCGCAGGCGATCTGCCTGCACAGGGAGCCGTAGCTCCCTGCACAGCTCTTACAGGCGATCTCCCTGCACAGAGAGCCACCTCTCCCTGCACAGCTCTCACAGGTGATCTCTCTGCACAGGGAGAGCTGCCTCTCCCTGCACAGCTCTCACAGGCGATCTCCCTGCACAGGGAGCCGCCTCTCCCTGCACAGAGAGCCGCCTCTCTCTGCACAGCTCTCGCAGGCGGTCTCCCTGCACAGAGAGAGCCGCATCTCCCTGCACAGCTCTCGCAGGCAATCTCCCTGCACAGAGAGAGCCGCCACTCCCTGCACAGCTCTTGCAGGCGATCACAGTGTTTTTATTAAAATTTGAATATTACGTTGCGGGAGCAGGGGGTCTTCGGAGCTGCTTACAGGTATGTAGCTTCACTGGTATATACCAGTTTTTAACTGCACTAAGTTACATAAGCTTACGCTTAGTATATTAACCCCTTTGGGTATATTTCACAGAACATTTGTATGCATTTAGCATAGGGACCTGCTATAGAGACTTACCTTGACGTTGGTTTGTAGGCTTGGCATTATTTGATCAAAGGATGTAACCAAAAGTTTCCTTTGTCTTACAGATTTCATTTGTATATTTATTTCCCCATTTATTGCTATCCCAATGGGAGAAGCGCAGGGATTTACTTTCTGTTTTTTCACATATGTATAGCCAATCCTTTCACCAGAAGCATGCTCCTTACATGGAGAAGCGCAGTGAATATATATTTGTTTTACATTTTAATGAAGGGGTTAAACCTGAATAGCCTGTTTATTGGGGCAGAGAGGGTGAATGAAGGGGGTAGTTGCCCCAGGGTGGGTTGTTAGGCCTGCTGGGAAGGTTGCGGGAGGAGTTAACCCCTTCTATGGTAATGAAAGGGTTAACCACTCCAGATACCCACCTGAGAAGTCTAACTACCCACCCTTGAGGCAACTACCCCCTTCACCTAATCCTTCTACCCCAAACAAACATCAAAAAACACAACAACCCTAATACCCACCTCCCCTACCTCCAACAACCCCACCCCCCCAACACATACAGTACAGTAATGGGCAAAATTACTATTATCCAAATATGAAAAATAGTGCATTTGCCCATTCAAAATAAAACATGATCAGCCAGCATAAAGTAAATAAAAGTTATACTTACCCCTGCCAGGATGAAGGCTGTCCTCATCTTCCTCCCCCTACTTGTCCTCCATTGGCAGGAACACAACAATAAAAAAAACAATCTAAAGGCCCCTAAGCCTTTAATCACCTTAGTGGTCAGTAACAACTAAAGTAATTAAGAGTTTAACACCCCTCCCCCACTACCCACCCGGGCAACCTAACCACCCACCCTGGGGCAACTATCCCCAAGCTCTACCCATTGATTGGCATAGTGGTACATCATGCCCATTTAATATGGGCATGATAAGCCACTATAGCAGTCAATGGGCAACCTAAAAAAACAGCACCTAAACAACACAATAATTAAAGAAATCAAACACCTAAACAACACAACCATTTAAGAAATCAAATGCCTTAAGCCAAAAATTAAATAAAAAGAACCGGTAGACACAAGCAAGTGCCTAAGGGTGGAAAATTTGGAAATCCGCCGCTGACTCCGCCCCACAACAAGCAGCCACTTTACCATTTATTCCAACATTGCCCCTTATTCCCTCTAGAGTGTAAGCTCCCAGAATCAGGGCCTTCATTACCGTCTCTACCTGTTTGCGCTTGTCTGTGCTTATTTGTCTGTCGTTCTGTTTGGGTAATATACATAACGCTGTGGAATATGTTGGCGCTTTACAAATAAACAATAATAATAATAATGAACAAGAAAAAATGATAGAGATAAAGCAAAGAGAACTGAACGCATGCAGTCTAACATCTGTATTTACATGAATACAAGGTGTTTATGTTGTGTTTTTCTGTGCAGTGGCAGCATTTTCATAGCTGCATTCATATGTACTGAGGAGGCACATAACTGTGGTTCCTGTCTCGAAGATTTTGCTTTCAGAGCTCATATTGGGTTTTGTTGTGTGTGTTTAAAAACAAAGAGTGTCAAGGAAAACTTTCTCTAGAGGGGTCAACAATGTAAACTTTTCCAATGATGGCTCTCCAGCTAAGAACTGAAGTTACCTGGATTCCAATTAGAGCCAGGCAGTAACTTCGGCAGAGAAAAATGCAATTTGAGGTCTGTGATGAAGCTGTCATGCTCTGGAAGGTAAAGGCTGCCCCAGGGACCAAGATAATATTGCCAGTTTGAACAGATCTCCTATTATGAAACAGAGAGTTTATTCTTCTATGGAGCCGGGGGAGAGGAGCAAGTAATATAGCTTAAGAAAAACTTCAGGTTTCAAGAAAGCATTTTGTGATCTGGAGAACCGCTTGCAACATGTTGCAGAATAAAACAGCACTAAGTATCAGTATGAAGTCTTCCCACTGGGGGATTTACCCCTACAACACCAAAGAAGCATAATGGTCCCATTGCTGCTGAAAGGGCATTTAACCAATCATGAACTGCTTTCATTTTCAAGGGCACAGGTAGCTAGTGATGCAACTTCAAGCCTATTACCATCAGTCTGGTTAAAATTATTTGAGTTCTGGTGTTTACTTCCCAGAAACCTTAATAGTGCTGTGAAGCATGGCCATTTGCTCATTGAAAATGCTGCCATCCATCACTGCTGACAACAAGGAAGGTTCTCTCACTGACTTACCAAAATGTTTCTACTAGAGAATCTGTTGTACAAATAAACAGTGAGATATGTATCAGGCAGAATGCTTCCAATTTGTAGTAAGTACATGTAGCCAGACAATTATCTAACATTCCCTCCTCTAGCGTACACTGTGTTTTGTTTGATTCATTTGACACAAGTTTCTAATGACACGTAAGGTTAACACCACCTCAGACCTGGCACAGTTACACAAAGGGATTTTGAAAGCAGTAATCACACCCATTTTACCTGCTGATTTTTTATTTATTTATAGTATTTCGAGTGTTTGTGTTCTTTATAACCTTGAGTAATGGTTAATTGGTCCTGATTTACCACTGCATTGAAAGGTTTCCTATGTTTTTGGTGTTAGCATTTGATATCTGTAGCAATGTATTTTTCTCAGGGAATACTGTACATATTAGATTGACTAGTACTTACACAGGCTAAAATCCAGGTGCCTCTGGTCGCTCTAAAATATCCATCAATGTAGTTTATTTTTTAAGTAGATTTACATTAGAGACTGATTAGCAACGTTATTTTCTTGTAAGGGGATTACCATAATTCTATTATTTTGATATCTCAGCTGAATTTCAATTTCCTTCATTATGCAGAGAAATGTCTGTTGTTTTCCCACCCCAGGTAATTATGAGTATAGAGATACAGTTGTCTCTTTTAGTTTAGATCTAAGTGCATTTACTACCAGGCAATGTATTGTTCAGAATGCTAGTGAGGTACAGTATGCAGACTACTCTACACTAACAATGATTCTAAAGATATATACATATAGCAATGCATGTGTTCATAGACCAATGTACAATAACTAATGTAATTCATTTATACCAGAGTGTATGGCAATCTTCGCATTTTAACAGTTTTGTGGTAATATTGACACTTATTCATTGTTTTCCTTGGTCCCAGTTTTTCAGTTCGTGATATCTCAGGAGATGAAATGGTGCAGAGATTTGGAGAACAGAAGAGCTGACCCAGCACTTTCCAAGTGTACCAAGAACAGGTCTAGCAGGATGTTCAAGTTGAACAGTGCAGATTGCTACGTGAGGTGTGCATACAATGTGTGTCCTTACACAATAAAGACAGTAGGCTATATTCACTAAGAAGTTCTACTTCATATGACACGTTCTGTGCAGAAGACATCTTACTATCTCATTCCCTCGTAATGGGCCATACACAACCATATTTACGAAGTCGCACTGGAAGTTGTCTTATGGAGTGACACTGCTACATAAATGGCGTCCTGTGTCTTCTTGCATAGTGCTGGGATCTAGAGATGGGCGCATTTTTTTGGTGATTCGTCTTTTTCGGATTTTTTTTACCACCTACAATGCAATCCGTGGATTGGATATGCTAAATCTTCCAGCGGATTGCGGAATCCACGGATTGGTAAAATCCACCAGCGGATTGTATCCAATAGCGTATGTTTATGAAACTGGAAGAATCCGCTCACCGATTTTACACCGTAGAATGCGTATTTTGAATGAAAAGCGCGGGAAATTCTGCGAAACGGATTTTGACAGCTTCACCCATCTCCACTGGGATCCTGACTTATTTTCTACCACTATTACATTACAGTGAAATACATTACATGCCCCTTTAGCACTAAAGGCGTTTAAAACAGTGGAATGCAATTTCTTCGTAGCATAGCTGAGTTTTAGTCTTCAGTAGACTAATAAACCTTGAGAAACATTAGGTCTATAACCTGTAAAATCACTGGAAATATGTAGCTTAAAAGCAAGGTCATTCAGGAATTACAAGCACAAATATCACGTTCCATTAGATGCCCAGAAAGGGACATGTCCTTCTCCGGTTTGAAGACATTTCTTTCACAGTGATACATAAAAGCAAATGATAAATGGCATGGCAGACTACAATGTGTCCATATGCCCTGGTAATAAATCATCAAAAGACTGAAATATCCTCTGTGATGGTTGGGTCATCAGCCCTGTCCTTTTTACTCCCATGTGTATGGACAATTCTGACCCGTCATGTGACACTGATACTCAGTGGACCAAACGTATTGGTCCACCGACTACAGCCACACGTCCAGGAAAAGCACACCATTAACTTTACTTGTGTGTCAAGGTGGGAAGTATTAATTAGCACAGAAGTCAGCAAGTATAGTAATATGTTATACTGGTAAACGGTATTCATTATAACTATGTAGAGCCGTTTTATTGTATAATACTACTGTTCACAGAGTGATTATGTTGTGGGATTTGCCGCCAGAAGATTCAGTGGCTGCAAATTTAGTAACGTACTGGATAGGTCCTTTCATAAATATAGAAATCATTAATATGTATGGTAACTTTTTATTATTATTATTATTATTTTCAGTATAAAGTAATACATTGCATGAATTTTAATGTCCTGCAGCATGGATGAAGTACTGTCGCGGCCGAGTTTATTCGAGCATTTGCCCGGTCTCGGCTGCGACAGTAACCTGGCGCGCGCCGGGATGTCCCGGGCGCGCGCCGAAGCCTCGGAGGAGAGGCCCGCCGATCGGGGCTTCCCCCTCTCCTCTCCGGGTCCGCCGGGTCCCCCGGAACCCCCTGCCGCCGTCCCCCACATCGCGGGACACCAGGGCTCCCTCGGGGAGCCCTGGACGCGCGTGCAGGGGGCGCAGGTACCCGAAGACGCGTGACCGCGCATCGGTGACGCGCGGCACGCCGAGGGGATGCCACTAGCAAGCCGGGAAATCTCCCGGCTTGCGGAACTGGCCGCACTCTAATAAAGTGTGCCGCCAGTGTAACAGCAAAGTGTATTTTTTGAATCATAAGATAAATGGGAATGGCATAAAAGATTTCGGGGTCCATGCATTGCAAATGGATTTTTTAGTGCAAAATTTGGTGCTTAAAAATCTCATTATAAATTGCACTTTTATGCCCCTATGTACTAACCTAAAATGTCTGCGCCATCAGCGCCAAAAAGGATTTCTTATGCACATATAAATGTAGTGTGCTATGCGTACAGATGTTAATGGTAGGCCTAACCACTCACCATGGGTCAACTACCCCCTTCACCCACCCCCTAAACCCCCAACAAACCAGGTAGGTTTTTTTAACCCCTTCATTACATTAGTGCTAGCCGCTAAGGTAATGAAGCTGCTTTTATTTTATTTTAATAACATAATATTGAAGCAGGGGTTTTCGAGAGCTTAACCGCATTAATTTCAGCCCCGGGGACCCCCTGCTTCCCGAAGTACTGGCCCCAGTATGGGGTGCCGGTATCCCCCTGTATTTTTTAAATCTCCTGCGTCACGACCCACATTACCTGGACATTTAAACATGGCGGAGATACTGGCACCTCATACCGGGACCTGTAACAGGGCTTAAATTAATTCAGTTCAGCTGCGGAGTCCCCCTGCTTCAATAATATGTTATTAAAATAAAATAAAAGCCTGTTAGAGGCACGCAGGGACAGTGACTGATTCTGTCTACTCTCACTGCGCATCTCTTCCAGACTGATGCAGCCCGCTAGGATTCACACAGCAGGATTCCAATTCAGAAGCAGGGACCCCCACTTTGTTAATCCTGATAGGCCATATGTCTGGTCATGGGGGTTCCGCGAGCAGGAAGCGGTTCGGGCAGCAGCCATCTACGGTTTCCTAGCCGACTACGCGACTAACCATCTGCTGCATCTGTATGTACTAAAATAGCATGTTTCTATGCCCCAAAAAAAACAAAAAAGAGTCACAATCCTCTGCCTGGTTCAACTTGGCGTAAACCCTAAAAAGACCATTAATAAGGTAAATGCAGAGTTAAATTGCTATGTATCAACCAAAAATGTATTTGATACAGCCCGGATGTTTCATATGTATTATTTTCATTGTATGGCTAATATAAATAATATTACATGAATAAATTACATTTACTAATACTAGTAATAAATAAAAAAAATAAGGCACTGTAGTTGGAGTGAAACGTACGTCGGACCCTGTGTGATGACGTAGCAAGCAGTCGACTTTTTGTAAGGTCTGTAGTGAGATTGTGAGATCAGAGGAAGTGACAGTGTTAGTGCGTGCTTTATTATAATATAAAGTGAGATTGGAACTACTAGTTACTGGAATAGAAGTGGCAGTACTATTACAGATTAAATCAGCCAGTATATAGGGCGAAAGATAGACCCAATTAGCAGCATATATTGGCAAACTCAAACAACAGCCTTCTGCTGTGAATAGATGCCAAGGGCCTTTTTCCCGTCTACAAACCACTAACTGTGAACTCTCGTAGATAATATCTGCAATATAGGTTTTTTTTGTAGCTAACTGAATATCTTACTTTTACAATATTATATGCTAATAGCATTAAGTCCTATGCAATCTAATGTCCTTATAGAGGCTTGAGAATTCAGAACTTAGAATATCTACAGATTGCAACACTGTGACTAATTACACTTCTGGGCACGTTGTGATTCCTTGATAGGAGGTATCACAACCATTCCACTACAGTATTTATGAAGCATTTGTTTTTACTCCTAGTAATAAGCCTCACGCATTACAAAGTGTTTGTATATGTTTGGTAATTTTGAATTTAGTATCACTAATTACGTTTTTGAGCACTCTGCCACTTTACGAGTTGATTAATCACAGCTTTTGTAGCACTCAACACACAATGACTAAATCAATGATCGAATCTATCCTGAATATCCTGTGATTGGGAACTGTCACTGCCAGCTCTCCACTCACCTCTTTTACTCGACATATTATTGAACAAACTGTGCTGTTTGTGCATACAGCTCAACCTTGTTGTAGCGTGATCCGCTAAAATGCAGATCCGTTTACAACGCGGTGTGAGCGTGGCTCCCATTTTTTTGCAAACTTCCAGGATTTGGCTAGAGGAATGTCCGTCTTCCTACACACACACACACACACGCACACACACCACACACCACACACCACACACACACACAGTTCTTTTGACATCTGTTGGAGGGAGTTGGGAAAATTCCATGTAGGACCAGCATCTGACCCAAACATGATCTCAGTATACAGGCCACTTAAACAATATGTACTCAGTTTCCTGTATGAAACCCACACTAGTAACCTATAACAAACAGACAAGTTTAATTGGGAAAAATAGTCTTAATATTTAGATTCAGAGACTGGAATTATAGTTCATATGCCTTGTGCTGCTGTGTAAAATATTCACCCAAACACCCTGCTAAATATAAGTATTGTTAATAATTAAAACCTGCCCTCTGAGTGACAAGGGGCTTGTTATAAATTTGGAGCTCTACCTTCATAGATTAAAACAGAAACATGATTTTACTCACTTGAAGTTGCCATAGTTTCTCCTCCATAGAATGATTCCCTGGGGTGGATACAATGCGGCACCAGGACTTGTCAGCTTGCTGTCCGGCACAGTTATACAGTGTGTGGTGATGTTGCAGGGGCGGATTTGACAGAATGTGTCAAAGAGAAATCATTAAAACCTTTTTCTGGCAATTAAACACTTTTAAACTGCCTCAGTCACACACCTTCTTTTCTAGCATTCAGCTATAATTTTGCTGATTCTGTCATGAGTATCATGCAGGGACTACAGTTTACAGCAGGGGTGTGCAATCTTTTCCCCCCGCACACCCCCCACCCCCCACCTGCCGGCTCTTCCCCCACCTCCTCCTCACGTCCCCCGTCCTTGCCTTGGCTCCGGTGTTCTGACGTCACATCATCACGTTGCCATGGCAATGTGGCATCACACGACCCAGTGGCATAATTTGTCATTGACATGACAGTGTGCCATTGCGATGCATCGCTAAAGCCGTCTGAGCCACGGTAAGTGAAGTTACAGAGGCCTTTCATTTAAATGCCTTTGGGAAGAGCACAGGGCTTCTGTAACCGCGGCGCCACCGGTAGCGAATATCCTGGGGTGCGTGCTCCCTAGTTTGCGCACCCCTGGCTTAGAGCTATACCCATTGGCAATTTAGTCACGATTTTTTAGGTCCCAGATGGAGAGTGAAACTTTGTCAGGGAAATCCCAAAAGCAGAATGGGGCCCAAGTCATAAGATGTTATTGTACATTTAAAAATGCTGTGCTAAAAAGTAATTGAAAGGTTCAGAAAACATGCGTTATGTATATAAAGACGTTGTGATTATGATTAGAGATGGGCACATTTTATATTCGGATTTGAATATGCCACGGATTGGCCGGCTCTTACAGCCGGGGAAATCCGCAGATTAGTCTCAAAAAATCTAATACAAAGTTTTTTTTCCTATCACTGAAAATCCGACCGTTGGATTAGTAATGTGACCCGGAAAACTGATTCCCAATCCGAAGAACGGAATTATAATATGGGGAGGAGGAGCCGAGGAGGAGGAGCTTGGGAGTATAAATAGGGGGAGGAGGAGCGAAGGAGGAGTATAAATAGGGGGAGGAGGAGCTGAGGTGGAGTATAAATAGGAGGAGGAGCCGAGGCGTATAAATAGAGGGAGGAGCAGAGGAGGAGTATAAATAGAGGGAGGAGGAGTCGAAGAGGAATATATACATTTTCTATTTCACCAGAGACAGACAGAAAAAGTCAGCGTAAGGCTGTGCTTGTAGTTCCGGCGACAGGGACGCGGCTTCGCGGCAAAACAAATGCATTGCCGCCATCGCGTGCACTTATAGTAAGCACAACTCAGCGGCAATGAGTAGAAGAGGTAGGATAGACCTGCAGTGTGTTAGAAGTGGTGGGATAGGCCTGCAATGTGTTAGAAGAGGTAGGATAGGCCCACAATGTGTTAGAAGAGGTAGGATAGGCCTGCAATGTGTTAGAAGAGGTAGGATAGGCCTGCAATGTGTTAGAAGAGGTAGGATAGGCCTGCAATGTGTTAAAAGAGGTAGGATAGACCTGCAATGTGTTAGAAGAGGTAGGATAGGCCTGCAATGTGTTGTTAGAAGAGATAGGATACGCCTGCAATGTGTTAGGAGTAGGATAGGCCTGCAATGTGTTAGAAGAGGTAGGATAGGCCTGCAATGTGTTAGAAGAGAAAGGATAGCTCTGCAATGTGTTAGAAGGAGTAGGATAGGCCTGCAATGTGTTAGAAGAGGTAGGATAGGCCTGCAATGTGTTAGAAGGAGTAGGATAGGCCTGCAATGTGTTAGAAGAGAAAGGATAGCTCTGCAATGTGTTAGAAGGAGTAGGATAGGCCTGCAATGTGTTAGAAGAGGTAGGATAGGCCTGAAATGTGTTAGAAGAGGTAAGATAGGCCTGCAATGTGTTAGAAGAGGTAGGATAGACCTGCAATGTGTTAGAAGGAGTAGGATAAGCCTGCAATGTGTTAGAAGAGGTAGGATAGGCCTGCAATGTGTTAGAAAGAGTAGGATAGGCCTGCAATGTGTTAGAAGAGGTAAGATAGGCCTGCAATGTGTTCTTAGAAGAGGTAGGATAGGCCTGCAATGTGTTAGAAGAGGTAGTATAAGCCTGCAATGTTTTAGAAGAGGTCGGATATGCCTGCAGTGTGTTAGAAGAGGTAGGATAGGCCTGCAATGTGTTAGAAGAGGTAGTATAAGCCTGCAATGTTTTAGAAGAGGTAGGATAGGCCTGCAGTGTGTTAGAAGAGGTAGGATAGGCCTGCAATGTGCTGTTTAGAAGATTCCTGCCCCAAAGAGCTTAAGATCTATAGGCAGGGTAAGTTGAAACATTGAGAACAGGGGATGAGAGAGCTGATGAGTCTCAGAATGCAATAGTGCAGCTGTAACATTACCGAACATCAGTGAACAGCACAAAATGGCGACACCCTTTGACTGCCCTTCGGCTAACGCCTTTGGGGCAACTCAGGTGTTATGAGGGAGGGGCTGATGAACTCCAGGAAAATCTTTGTGTCCTCATACTTTTAACCCCTTCCATGCTGGCTTGGTGGACAGCAGCAGTGAAGGCAAATTGGGGGGACCTATCTTCGGTAGGTGCCTTTGAGGCGACTCAGGTGTTATGTCCCAGAGATTCTTTTATAGAAATGAAAAAGCAGACATGTTCTGCAAGAGAGAGGGGGAGTATGAAACAAGAAACTATTCTCTTACTTTTATCCTTTCATCAGTGTTTCTAAAAACCTCTCCTCGGGAAAGCGATATTTGCAAGCACATACTGTGTGCACTTATTGTGCATATTAGTGTGTGGTGTCTGGTTTGTTATTCCCAAACTCTACCTTGGCTGAGGTTTCCTGAACAAAGGGTTTTTAGATATTCTGTATCATATAAAAGCTTGCAGTGCTCTGCTCTGCACCTGCCACCTACACATTTTTGTTACTTGCTTCATTTATGCATCGTTTTCTTTGTAATCCAGTCACTGTCAACATGGTGTCCTTACAATTTGAGAACAATATTCTTCATACAAACTTGCACATGTCACCGGTGATATGAAGCCAATCACACATCTCTGGAATCCTATTCTGCCTCATTGTTATGAATATGCTATGCCTGTCATACTGTAGCTACTCTGCAGCTCTGCTCAACCAAGATTTTATTTTTTTCCCAACTGTTTATATAATTGCAGATTTTATGGGATACAGAAAGAGAAGGAAAACATGGGGGGGGGGGGGCTGGTTGACACATTGATTATAAAAATACCAGACATCATGAATCCAAAATCAAAATGAAAGTAGGCGGGAGAGATAACAAAAGGGAAAAATATGGCCGTCACTTGCGCGTCGATAAATCCACGAAACGGACTACTTACTTCCGGGATACTCAACTAGTAATGGTGGTGCTTTAGACTATGACTGGAGGGAACTCACGCAGGGGGGAAACTTATAGTAAGGACGTGTCTACTTTTAGGCCTTACCTACCATTTGAAACAAATCAGGGCTTCCATATCAAGGCAAACTCGTAGCACTTCTCTCTTAGAAAAAAGTCTTTATGTTTCCAGAGCATGCCAAACCCGCCGTTTAATGGTATTTATGGTTGGGACATCATGCTTTGTCCATAAAGCTGTCTTGCAATATTTTTCTGTGGAGAGGATATGACAGGTACCTTTGGAAGATTGTTTAGGGAAGAACCATGACCGGCCTGCCTTGCAAAACTTCCTACCAGGCTGGTCTTAAAGAAGTACCTAGAAGAAGAGAATGTATGGATATTAGAGAATAGTTGTCAGCAATATGATACTATCACTAGACAAAACAACCAACAAGCCATTTTCTCCACACCCTCTGAAGAAATCAGACAGATGAAAAGAATTAATGGCATATTACCTTACTGGCGTTATCTACCACCTCAGCATTCTACTTGATGGCCATGCCTTCTGACCTCTTGGTTACTGATGCGTAGCTATCCCCCCAATCTTCTTCCTCTAATGATTTAGCCTGTTAACAGTGTCAGTATATAAATACTGTATATAGGCTTATGTTTATTAAATGGTGCAAACCCCTAAAAAGGCATTTATGTGCATGGGTTTTATAGTTCCTTGGGGATTAACACTGCTTTGAAAATAAGGGCCATCACGTCACTCTGTCATTTATCATATTGTTTGTGTGTAGCACGGTTTTCTTATTTTGATTGCTCTGGTAGCTGCCTACATACCAGGACAGTTGGTGGTTGGGGATCTCTGGATTAGAATATGAATCATTAATAGAATAATCATGGCTTCAGTGACAAAAACCTGAAAGGATTTGATTTAGTGAGACGGCATTCCCACGATTACTGCTCGTGCACAAAGGCAGTGAAGTAACACATACAGAAACGTCTTACATGCTTCCTATCTCATTAAATATGGGCCAAATGTGTTTATAGGGATGGCCAATCAGTGAGGTACACTGCTGAAGAGTAAGGCTTCCTTACCATGATGTATACGTATTTACAGTACTCCAGAAGAGTGAAAGGGTTTTCCAGTGGGTGACATGGCCTTCCAGTGAGTCTGCTTCTAGAGGAAAGCTCTTCACAAATGCATGAGACTTAACCCTTCCAGGAGAAAATTGTCTACATTGTATATAACCTGTAATTATTGAAAATACTTGGAGGATCTCCAACCTCTTTCAGTTGAGGTGGGGTCTACAGTCTGTTAAATATTTGGGAGTTTTGAAGCTTCTCCAGCACTGAAACAGGTTTAAGTGGAGTATGAAACTGAGTGAGAAGTATGTCATACTTTGATAAAGCGCTACAGCGTGAAACGCGTAACTGGGCTGTAACCTCATTTTTGTTATGTCGACCCATTATATATATTTTTTTACTGGAGCGCACTTCTCTGTACGTTTTTGATTTTCTCATTTGTAGTGCACCGCACTGCTCACTCAGTTACCTGCTTCTACATCTGGCAGATTGCACATGGAACACTAAAGGATCTGCAGGACGGATGGTCTGTTCTTGTTATTTGGCTGTGGGAAGGCATGGACATTTGAGCCCAAAGTCCTAAACGCAGTTATCTCTGTATACGTTAGCCTTCTGCAACAGTATATTGATATTGGATATTCAGGCAGGCGTTAGCTTTCCCCCACACTAAGCCTGGTATATGATGGATTGCATTTCCTTATTGGTATTCCTGATATGAAATCAATAGATGTATTTATTGCATACATGTTTTTCTATGTCTCTGAGCACCACAGCCCTTTTTTTGGGCTGCGTTTTATATACAGCATGATCATGCTGTGTATAAACCAAAGACACTAATCATATTCTTCAGTTATATGCCTCCACGAGATAAAAACAGCTTTACAGCATGTCAGCAAAATACAATTTTAAATGTTTTTATTATTCCTCATCTGCCTGATTAAGGTTAGCACAGTTTCATATGTTAATGTAAATCAAACAGAAGAAGAACACCCAGGGACTCTGACTGCTACAGTGAAATTTATTGAAAGTTTGTCCCGAGCCTAGTATAGCAATTATTATTCATAAGTCATTTTCCTGCAATCGGCGTTCAGCACGTCTCTCCCTCAAATGCCAAGAGAATGCCAAAAACCTATAAGGTCATTCTTATATAAAGGAAGACTTCCTGGAATTTACAGTATTGAGATTTTCTTGGCATACAAATTACATATTTGTAGTATAGACTAAAGAAAGGAGGTTAACCCCATCTCTGCCAGTGTCCCATATCACATAGCAAGGCACGGAGGGGGTTAAAGAATCAGACACTGGTCACATCTTTGATTTATAAATTGAAGAAACATAATTTTTTTATTTATTAAGCACTAACATACTCCGCAGTGGGATTACAATAATGCAATACTGTAATACAGTGCTTTGACTTTTACATTTAATACCCGAATATATACCCCAGCAGAAATTCTGGAATATTTTACATTTATTAATGGTGCTTTTATCAGAATGGGGAGCAGGGGGAACCCCATTCATTTCAGCTACCCTTTAAAACTAATTGAACATATCACATGGTACAGGAACCAATGGGACTGTCTGCAATCCCATTGGCTGTAATACCATGTGATATCAGCCATGTGGTTTTAAAGATGTGACGTACCTCCCTTGGAGATGATGTCACATCCTTATTTATTTTTTTAAAGATCACATGATACAGCGTCCAATCTGATTGGAGTTGTACCAACTGACCCTAAAATGCGACAGCATAGGCCCTATATAAGGCCCGTTCCATCTAATTTTAGCTCAAGAAGATGACGAGGCAACTTCAGTTGCTGGATTACCATGGGGTACATTGGATTGCAAATAAAGAAGATAGAAGATTAAAGAAAAGAAGAAAATAATGACAAAAGAATATAGAAGAAGGAGAAAGAAGATGACATTGAACTTGTAACCTCCTTGGTAAAACCCACATTTGATTCTTCTGTCTCCTAATCACCCCTTGATGTGTCTCTTAATTAAATCCAACTTGTAACACCTAGCCAGGACAACAGCCTGTTTAGAAGTACAATTTGTTTAAATGTGTCTCATATGTGCTAATTGAGCTGGTTGGGCTGAACTTAATTCAGTCAGGTGACTTGTAAGACCTGTCTATCTGAACAAGCTCCTCACCCCTACCACATGCAGCACTTATCATCTGAGATCTGACTCCAAAAGACTGTTCATGGTACCAAGGTTCAGCAAAGTATCCGGCCGCTCCTCCATCTCTTACCGTGCACCCCAAAACTGGAACAGTCTACAACGGAGACTCACAGCCACCACCAGTTTAATTTCTTTCAAAACTAAAACTGTCTCACATTTTAATCTGGTCTGTAACTGTTACCTACGCCTATAATATATATTCTCTAACTGTGCATGCAATGTCTTGTATATAATGTATACCCTGTTCACTTATGTAACCATGTATTTGTAACCATGTATTATTTGTCATTTTAACTCTGTGCCCAGGACATACGTGAAAACAAGAGGTAACTCTCAGTGTATTACTTCCTGGTAAAACATTTTATGAATAAATATAGCTAGAGGGGAGAAGCAATGCTGGGGCCTGCAGCATATATTTAAAGCAGCCCATATTTAAAGTAGCATTTTTTAAGTAGCAGTATCATGCAGTATGGAGTTGAAGAGGGAGTTTAACAGGAGTGAAGCAAGTGGACGACACAACATCTACTGGCCCTGAATCCTGGATTTGGAACTACGCTGGGAAGGAGGACATTATCTATCCTAGACTGCACATCTCAGCTCTAAATTATTGCTGCCATGCCGCAACTATTGTTTGTATTTGCTTTGACCTCACGTCTTTTCAAAATACCTGCTTCTTTTTACCAGTCTCATTATGTTTCTAACTCTATTCATACATATCCATCTCTCCTTCCTTCGCCACTTCTCAGTTCACACGAACTCCTTTCTTACCTGCACCCCCTAACACATCACAGATTTATCCCCTGCACTAAAACACACCCCTACAAATCGTGCTCACACATTCTCTTTCTATCCATGCTTTTCCACCTTGCTTCTGGGGATATCTCTCCCAATCCTGGTCCCTGCCTTTTTTCTGTATGCTCTCGTCCTTGCCTCCCACATGCAACTTCTACTCCTTGTGGTGTCAACCCCTCTAACCTCATATCCATCCCCTGTCACCCTCCCTCCTTTCTCCCTTTCTCCTGTGCCCTTTGGAATGCTCGCTCCCTTTCTAACAAGTTCCTCTCTGTGCGTGACTTCTTTCTCTCTCATCTCCTCTTTGCTATAATTGAGACTTGGCTCACTCAGTCTAGCTCTGTTCTGGAAGCTGCCCTCTCTTATGGTGGCCTTTCTTTCTCCCATACTCTATGCCCTGATGGCAGGGGTGGAGGCGTGGGGCTCCTGTTCTCCTCTATCTGCGCTCCTGTTCTCCTCTATCTGCCATTACTGTACCCTTCTATTCCTCCCTCTCTTGTTTTCCTCCTTTGTGGATCAAAATGTCCAGTTTTTCTCTGCTCTCCCTCTCCATGTTGTGGTCATCTATCGCCCACCTACCTCTACTAATCCCCCTTCTGTCTTTCTCTCTCACTTTGAATCCTGGCTCTCTTTCTTTCCCTCCTCAGACTCCCCTGGTCTTCTCCTTGGAGGCTTCAACTGCAATATTGATGACCCCTCTCTCACTTGGGCTTCCCGCTTTCTCTCTGTCATGGGAGACCAGGACTTTTAACATATTTATATTTTTCTGGGATTATTCACTAGGCAAAACCGAATAGTGGAATAAAATGAGGTTTATTCGGGTACACACAATGAAATACAGACAGAAGACACACTTACAGGGTCTGGGGTTGAAAACTAGCCTCAACGAGGTGCAGGGTGCTGGCTTTAGCAAAGGCCTACCCTGTCCGCTCCACGTCACTGGAATAAACCTGGAACAAGTAACATTATTCCTCAGAACTGGTCCTCAGCTAAGCTAGGCTTCCCTGGCACCTCAGTACCTAATGCTTTGCTATTGCAAGCAAAACACGTGGGAGACCTGCTGGCATGTCAATGGACCCAAGGTTACCTGTAAGTTTTGAAGACTGAGAGAGAGAGAGAGAGAGAGTTGTGATTGGGGCAGTTCCTTACATAGACTTCAGTGTTCTATGTCTAACATGGAACAGGGACTAGCGGACAATCAGAGTGTGGTAACATTTCCCATCAGCCAATCAGAGCAGTGGCTCATCTGGCTGCTGATGTCAGAGGAGGGGGCATGCCAAGCCAGCTTGAAAAACCGGATGGGTGGAAAATATGAATTGGCCAATGGGAAACACACCCACAAGCAGCAACTTCCCCCAGCTAATTCATATATCACCCGCTGGGCAGGCCCCACCAGGTCTGGTAGTTACAAATGGGCCCCAGTGGGGTGCCCCCTGTTCTCTGGACCTCCTTTGAACTTCAATGTCTATGCAGACATCCTGGAACCAAGGCTGACTGCATAGACATTTATACATACAGTATAAAACATTATAAAACTACTTTGATAAAGTATAGACCTTGGAGAACCTTATACTTGTGATGGAATTGGGTCTGGGATACTTGGGCTCGAAAACCAATATTCTGGCGGACACCGGAGTGCCCCGGTGTAACTCACCTTGCGTACACGCAAATCATGCCTTTATTCTCTCGCTTGCTCCATTTTCTTAACACATATTCTCTCCTAGAACCTCTACAATCTGGCTTCTGCACTACTCACTCCACAGAAACAGCACTCACTAAAACTACAGATAACCTCCATGCTGCCAAATACAGAGGTAATTACACTCTGCTCATATTACTCAACCTCTCTGCAGCATTTGATACTGTGGACCACCCTCTTCTCCTTCACATTCTCCATTCTTGGCATTCATAACAAAGATCCTGGATCTCCTATTACCTTTCCCATTGTACTTTCAGTGTCTCTTTTGCTAACATCTCCTCCTCCTCTATCGATCTCTCTATGGCGGTACACCAGGGCTCTGTCCTGGGACCTTTTATCTTTACACACTCTCTATAGGTGACCTAATCACATCTTTTGGGTTCAAATATCACCTCTATGCTGACGACACACAAATTTACTTTTCTGCCCCATACCATACACCTGCTGTACAGACTAATGTTTCTGAATGTCTCTTGGCTATATTATCCTGCATGGCCCTCCACCGCCTTAAACTCAACATGGCAAACACAAAGCTCCTCATACTTCCTCCCAAACCTGGCCCTACTACCTCCTTCCACATTACTGTTGGAAGTACTATAATTTATCCAGTAGCCAAAGCCTAGGGGTCACACTCGACTCCTCTTACATTGTCTTCTTACATTCAAAAAGTAGCAAAAAACTGACGTTTTTTCCTCCACAATATTACCAAGATACACCTTTTTGACTGTTGTTCGACTGCAAAAACTCTGACACAGACCCTCATTCTCTCCCGTCTCGATTACTGTAACATCATCCTATATGGCCTTCCTGCCTCTCACCTGTCTCTCCCTACAATCTACAAGGAAATGGAAGCAGGCATACGGTCTTTCTGAGGGTGCAATTTATTGTGCCACCAAAAGGCCCAACGTTTCTGCAAAGATTGCCTTTATCAAGGAGAGGGCACTCTCCCTACAATCTATCCTAAATGCTGCTGCCAGAATCACTCTGAAATCTGTCTCAGCTTCTCCACTGCTGAAATCCCTCACCTGGCTTCCTATCAAATCCTGCATCTCACACTCAATTATCCTTCTCGCTTTTAAAACTTTACACTCTTCTGCTCCTCATTACATCTCAGCCCTAATTTCCCGCTATACTCCATCCCGTCTCTGCATTCTGCTCAAGAATGTATTTTCTCAACCCCTTTTGTATCTAAAGCCCTCTCCCGCCTTACACCCTTCTCACTGACTGCCCAACACCTTTGGAATGCCCTTCCCCTCAATATCCGACTAGCACCCTCTCTATCCACATTTAAGACCCACGTCAAAACACAACTGCTTAAGGAAGCATGTGGCTCCATGGCTGATAATTAACACCTCATACATAAACCTTGGTCCCTTGCAGTCACACTTACAAGAACGCCCTCTTACTGTCTCTGTTCTTCCTACCAACCCATTTGATTGTAAGCTTTTCGGAGCAGGGACTCCTTTTCCTGAATGTTACTTTTTGTCTGGAGCACTTCTCCCCTTTGTGTGTGTTTTATATTATGTGTTATTTATATGATTGTCACGTATATCACTGCTGTAAAGTGCTAAAGTATGAACATTAATGGCACTATATAAATAAAGACATACATACATACATGAAAGAAAGAAGATTTTTTTTACGTGATCGGATTGCAGTGGATGACGTTGCGGGTCGAGAGCTTCCTGATACGCCGGGATTCGGAGGGTGAAGACTTCTAAAGGTAAGATAAATATTGAATGTATGAATTGTCTTTTTACAGTTTTTTTTTAATTGTATTTCTTTCTTTTTATGTTTTTCATTGCCCATTGACTGCTAATGTATTTATCTGTGCTCCTTTAGGGTACAGATAAATACAGTGACAGGCAATGCATTTTTTGGCAAATTCTTGTTTAAAATTGATTGTTATTTTTTGATTTCTGTTCATAGTTTTCACTAAATTGTTTGGTATTTGGATGGCTTGTTTTTATTACATTTTAGGATTTCTTAGCGGTTTTATTTCTGGAATTGTTTTGTTGTTGTGTATTTAATTGTATTCTAATATTTTGGTTTAACGTAATTTTTATTCTTTTGCTGTTTTTGTGTTAGAATAATTTTATTGATATTTATAGTTGAGGCTTTGTAGTTATTTTATTGTTGTGGTGAATAGGTGCTTGTGTATTTATTTGTTGTGTATTTTTCCTCGGACCTGAAATCAATGCGGTTCTGCTCCAGAGACCTCCTGCTCATTTACACTTGTATTAAAATTGTAATTAAAACCCTGCAATCGATGGCGAGATATGCGCAGGGAGAGGCGTCTCTCTCTCTGTGCAGCTGGCGCGTCCATATCGATGCAGATCCACGGGTGAGACCTTTTGAGAGAGGTGAATATCTTATCGCTGCTCCTCGTCAGTTTTGGTCATTTAGCTATCGCCGGTCTTCAGAGTCTTTCTGATACCGTGATAACCACACTGACAAAACTGGCGGAGTAACAGTCCCAGCGAGACATTTTATGACGGCTTCTAGCATAGGCCCCTAAGAGTTGAATAAAATAAATTACAAAAAACACAGTCTTTATGATCTAATACTACAGAACTGATTTATTAAAAACCATACACGCTTTCCCAAAGTATAAACATATCAGATTTCCCATTTTGCTGGTTTAATAAATGTAGACAGATGTTCTAGTGACATCCGTGAGCAGAAGCAGGGATAGTCAGAAAACCTGAGCTGTTGGTGGTAGGCCCTTGAAGACTGGAGTTTGTCACCCATGTTTTAAATATCAGCAGTACAAAGAGTTCCCCAGATCTTCACATTTCAATTGCTTGCCCTATTATTATATTTTATTGCTAAACTAGCAAGAAAGATATTAATAGAAACAGTTTAATAAATGTTTTAACTTGAAAAGTGCTTTGGGTTACAGATCAAGTGATTAAAACATTTCAGTGGTCAGCACTAGAGTTATTTTCAATACAAGGGTCAAAACCCTATAAATCTAGCTGAGCATCGCACCCGATCCTATGGGAATCCTGGACTGCAGTTTCAAAACTGTTCTAATGCGTTTTGAGCCTTTTATAAATTGTCACTTGTTCATCTCAATAGGCTGTTCATAAAACTGGACCACCATCTGTCCCTAGCTCCGGTCCCTGCCAGAAATCCCACAATTGGCAGAACTGCCTTGTTATATTTAAAGATGCATTCGACTTTTCTCGCTATTTGATGTCACAAATTACAGATGCTGTTAAATATAAATGACGGCTTTGGAATGAAGGGGAGATATCGGAAAGGGCATGTTTGTATTAAATATGTGTATAAAACACTTGTGTGCTCTAATGATGCCTGCTAGTATGAAAGGATCAAAGCCTATTTAATAAAATGCTTTAATATCGAGTGTAGGGGTAGAAGTAATAATAGGTATAGAAGAATAACTACAGTTTTTTTACTATGTTAGTAGCAGTTAATGTCCAGAGGTGATGATCGTCACTCCCAGCAAGAGACAATGAGCTTGTCACATTGTATAACAATGCTGAGCATGAACTGTACATACAACTAACAGGCCTGCACAAACAAGAATTGATTACAAACCAATAATGCATGCAATGATTGGTGTAACCACAAGTAAAGTGCAGCATTTTATATTTTGCTGCTGAATGCTATGTCCTTCCAATATTTGACACCCAAACTTTTTAAGATGTGTACTCCCCTATGAATATTTTTTAGAATAAATAAGATGAATAATCATTCCATTCTATAATTATCCAATTTTCACATCTAATCAGGCTTATCTTAACTTTTCTCAGTCTTTAATTATTTGACTTTTTATCTATTTCCTCAACGTGTGGTGTGTTCAAAGCTGCAGAGTTCACTGAGTATTTTAATTATTTACTTAAATTAAAGTGTCATTTCTATATAACATTTAACTACAGAGTAATTACACGTTCTATAATTATGTGTACCTTCCATGCAATTAATATATTATGCTGTCTAAGTATTTAGATGGGAGTACTGATGAGAGTTACTAATTATATTTTTGAACTGAAAATACCTGTCAGAGAAATCTTGTTTATGTACATATGGCAAATAGTCGCTATATATACAATATATATATATATATAAAAAAATTAAGAGCAGTTGGCACACTGTAAACTGATAATCCACTGATGCTTATCCCATATGCACATATACATTTTACCAGATGGAAGTCCGGGAAAAACGAGACAGCACAAAGCCATCCATTCGGATGCCGTGCCATGTATTATTACTGAATACAATACTTCTGGATTTCCCTGGCTGTGTGCTGTCTCGTTTTTCCCGGACTTCCATCTGGTAAAATGTATCTGTGTGTATATATATATATATATGCAAATATAGCTGTATGCTCATCTGCATGTCTTAGGCAGGTCTGCAACCCCGCCTTTCCCCATTATCACCCAGCATACAGCACTTCCACTGCAGCAAGGGATTCTGGGAAATGACATGCAAATGAGCACACAGTGTCACTTTTTGCCTCAATAACCATTTTTAACATGGTTCCCTATAGGCTTAAGCTTGCTGCATGGTCACAGCTTTGAGCACAGCCAGGGTTAAGGTGCATACCCAGAAAACCACCCACAGACAGCTGTTTCGACCTTTTTTTTTTTTTTAAGTTTTATTCATATTCCAGTTTTATATACAAAAGTAACATTTTTGAAAATAATAAACCGTCCTAAGCATTACAAAAAACCCATACATTTCATAATATCATCATTTCATCCTATCCTTACAAGTTACCACTTATCTAAAGAGAAAATAACATCTCAAAAAACCTTACACCCTCCCTGCCTTTCCTAAAATTGCTTTTTTGTTTTTTCTCATATTATCAAACACTTCTTCTGTTTTGTCCCTTTTCCAGTTCAGTATAGATTGTAAATATTTCATCACTGTTTCGGGCGACGCTCCTGGATTATTCTGCTTAATACTGGCAATCCAAAAATCTGACTCCCCCACTTTTTCCTCAACCTCAGCTATTTTCTGCCTTAAATCTCTTTCCCCTAGTGTTTCTTCCGGCCCACTAGGTCCTGCCCCTCCTCTTACCTTACTTTCTGATACTGCCCCCAATACCTTACTTTCTGATACTGCCCCCAATACCTTACTTTCTGATACTGCCCCCAATACCTTACTTTCTGATACTGCCCCCAATACCTTACTTTCTGATACTTTGACCTCAACTCCTGAGTCCTGGATTTGTTTTGGTTTTCTCTCTCTTAGCGCTGTCCTTGCCCCTATTTCTCCTTCGCTCTCACTTCTGCTTGTCCCCCCTACCATACGCTTTGGTGTTCCTGTCTTTTCTTTTGACTCCTTTTCCTTAACTCCACTAATTCCTGCATTCACCTCCTTCTCCCTCTTTTCTTTATCTATCTCAACCACTTTCCGTTTGAGTACCTCCTCTGTTTCTTGCGCTTCCCTATCTAACTCCTTTTTTCCCTCTTTCCCTTTGCTCACGGTCAGTTCCTCTTCCCCACTCCCGTCAAAACAGGCCGGATCCAGCGCACAAACCTTTGCCTTCACCCCCCTATCTTGCCGTTGCTCACTCTTCCCCTCCCCTTCACCTGTACAAACAAAGTCACTTTGTAAACTGCGCTTTTGCGCCCCTTTCTTGGGTCCAGTCGTATCCATTATTTCCACTTCCACCTCCCCCTCTATTGGGCCACTTTCTACCCTTTCTTCTCTTCTTAAATCCTCCTCATACATTGCTGTTATAGCCGGATCAAGCCCTCCCTCTTGGGAACTCTCCATCTCAAAAATTCCCAGACCCTCAACTGTCTCTTCCTCTTCTTCTAGCACACAGTCCCCTTTAGCTGTCTGGGCATATGTCCTTTTAGTGCACTGCCATGCCAAGTGTCCTTCCTCTCCGCAAAGATGGCATCTCTTAGGGACACCACAGTTGGCTGCAGTATGTCCCTCTTCCCCGCAATTTCGGCACACAATTCCCGTTTTTGTGCAACCCTCCTTTGTATGTCCATAAGTGTGGCACTGCCTGCAATATAGAGGCTGTCCCGGGTAAAACAAAAATCCTCTGTCTCCTCTGATATTAAACATGGCCGGTGGATGTGTAACTCCTCCCACACATGATGGATCCCGTCTGAACCGTACCCAGAAACGTCTCTTCCGTTGTACATGCCATACGGGTTTTTAAGTTCTTCACCTCCTCTGATCATTTCACAATACCGTTTCAAAACGTCACAATCTCCTCTTTCCTTGCATACGGATTGTACATGTGAAGTCAGACTCCAAAAGACTATTCATGGTCCCAAGACTCAACAAAGTATCCGGACGTTCCTCCTTCTCCTTCCGTGCACCCCAAAACTGGAACAACCTACCAGAGACTCTCACATCCACCACCAGCTTAAGTTCTTTCAAATCTAAGGCTGTCTCACACTTTAATCTGGTCTGTAACTGTTTCATAAGCTCATAATATATATTTTCTTTAACTGTGCATGCAATGTCTTGTATATAAATGTATACCTTGTTCATTTATGTAACTGTATTTGTAACCATGTATTATTTGTTTTACTCTGTGCCCAGGACATACTTGAAAACGAGAGGTAACTCTCAATGTATTACTTCCTGGTAAAATATTTTATAAATAAATAAAATAAATAAGTACAAGTGGTCTCTCCTCTAGCATAAAACTTGGAATTACCTTGATGCCTTATAAGATCGGGTCACCAGACTTCTCCTTGCACTTTTCAAAAGTGCACCAAACATCCGCTTCTTGAAAACAGGTCAGGTCATAAATCCCCTGCGCAGGGAAATCCTGAAGGCAGAAGATCCTCTCAGCGTCCAGACCAATCAATTGCTTCAGCACCTTCTCCACTATCCACTGCAGGTTCACTCGACATCTCTCGGTCTCCTCGATCAGGAACCGAATGGAATTGCGCATTCCAGCTTGCGACGTCATCTCTGCTCTCCCACGCTCAGGTGCGGCACCCCAAAAGCAGCAAGGGACTTAAGCCAGTAAAGGCGATGTCCCAGGGCAAAGGTGCCGGCCCCTCACTTCCGCATCTGCTCGCTCAGAACCGCTCGCTCAGAATCACTCCTCACAGCTCAGGATGGCGTGCCCCCCCAAAAGCAGCTTAAGACCCCCGAAGGAGCCGATGCCACAGGGCCAAGGGGGCACAGTCCCAGCTACACAGCCGTTTCGACCTTGATGGGTCTCATCAGTGTGGGGTTGATATTACTGGGAATGCAAGAGAGGCTTATGGGATAGGCTATACCATAATACTGAGTTAAGTTATGGTGAGTAAAAAAAGTGACAAAAACCCTCCACAGGAAAGCAAATATGCAAATATAGCTGTATGCTCATCTGCATGTCTTAGGCAGGTCTGCAACCCCGCCTTTCCCCATTATCACCCAGCATACAGCACTTCCACTGCAGCAAGGGATTCTGGGAAATGACATGCAAATGAGCACACAGTGTCACTTTTTGCCTCAATAACCATTTTTAACATGGTTCCCTATAGGCTTAAGCTTGCTGCATGGTCACAGCGTTGAGCACAGCCAGGGTATATAACCCTAATATATACATATACTTATATATATACATATACTTGGCATATACAGCCAGGGTATATAACCCTAATATATACATATACTTAGTTAAGTGACAAAAACCCTCCACAGCAAAGCATATAGCAAATATAAATATTACTTTGTGCTCATTTGCATGTCTCAGACCGGTCTGCAACCCTGCTTTTCACCATTATCACCCAGCATACAGTGCTTTCACTGCAGCAAGGTATTATGGGAAATGACATGCAAATGAGCACACAGTGCCACCTTTTGTTTCAAAACCATATGACATGGCCCCCTATAATTTTATGCATGCTGCATTGCACAGCTTTGAGCACAATCTGGGTTAAGATGCATAGCCAGTAAACCTACCCACAGACAGACTGTTTAAACCTTAATGGGTCTCATCAGTGTGAGATTAGATATACTGGCTTTGCAATTT
>NC_134494.1:43243648-43323648 GCF_040206685.1 Ascaphus truei
ACAGACGCACTGTTATAGTTTCAATTTGCGTGGATTAATCCAAAACAGCCATTGGATACAATCCGCAAGTGGATTTTAAGAATCCAATCCATGGATTGCTGAATCAATGGATTGGATTCTTAAAATCTTTAAAAAGATTGCGAATCCGCGGATGGATTGTTTGTGTTAGAAACAAAATTCGGAAAAGTCGATTCATCATTTTTAAGGCTGGTTCGCAGAAATCCGCGGGCCAAATGTACCAGCCAGTCCATGGCGGATCCAAATCCACCCCAAAAATTTGCCCATATCTACTAACTATACACTCCACCTAGAACAAGGTCCTCTTCTTCTTATTGCTCTCTGCTAGTTTTAGCTAATAAAACTAAAGTACATTTAACAGGCTCTCTGCTGGTCTGCAGTTCTCTGGTATACAGCACATGTACGGCCATTGTCTCTGCTTATCTCCCGATGACGCAATACCATTGAAGCAAACAGTAATCATAACATCACTGCCTTTGAAGTGTGGAAACCCAGTTCCTAATCCCACTGTCTGCTCGGTGCGATCTTGAGCAAGTAACATCATCTCACTTTGCCTCAGGTACTAAGAATAGACTTCTATTGGGGGAAAGAATTTATATCTAAAAAAATATATATTTACATACACTGTAGCATTTTTTGAGAAAATATTAATACTGTACATATAGTATGTTAATTATCTGTAGCACTGTACATTACTGGTAATGCGTACCCCTCCATTACCCATGATGCATCTCATCTTGTAAAGGGCATGTTACATCATTATTAGCGCTTTTGAGTAATACTAATTTCAAGTACATCTTTTACAGCCTTCTGCCAACTTCAGCAAAAAGGTGCTAACATCTTCCTCCCTGGCTCTGCAGATATCTGTGTAAAGGTTAGCAAGAGATCTGTATTTGACCCCTCAGGGGGCTCCTGACATATCCAGCCAGCCTTTCTCATTATCCTGTATAGTGTTCTGTGTGATCTTTATGGGGGCTCTGCCAATTCAGAAATGTAAATGTCATTGATTGCATCTTCACATGGAGGAGCCGGGCAAGTCTGATTAGGGTCAGCGGCTATAATGACCAGGTGCCGACTGAGTATGGTCAATAACCCACGTCAATGAGTTTTCAAATGATGGGCAAGGCTACAGAATGATCCGTCTCTCTTTCAGTGTCTCAGGAAGGATCATTGCAGTCTGTTCATAGCTCGTGCAGCAGTGACAAGGCTAAACACATTATGCCGTTTATGGATGAGATACAAGAATTTTACATTCTAAAACTGCTTTTGCACTTCTTAAAGATACATCGCTTGATTAAAATAGGAATGTTAATTCTTCCTGTAACCCTCTGTACGATGTATGGAACACGCTCGCACTGCTGGCTGTCAGATTCCTCTCCAGCGTGCACTGGACATGTGACTCAGAGATGCACATGGGGGCAGCCAGTAACCCAGGCTGTGAGAGAGGAGGGACTAAGGAGAGAGGCGTCTCTAAGAGAGGCTGGCAGAGCACGTGGGGTGAGGCCTACGCGAGCCTGAGAGATCTCAGGACTGGTTGTAAGTGACCTGGGACCATTCGTATGTTCAGAGAGAGCGGGCGCTGACTGGAGGGAGCGCAGCGTGGAAGAACGAGTTATGTTGGAGGGGACCCTGCACGGCGTTCATCTAAAGTGGTACCAAACCGTTTTGCAAAGTCCAGGCCTGCTTATTCGTTTTTACAAGCTGCAACGCTGTGCCGGCACCATCACACAGGCCTTTATACCCAGGATCGGGTGGCCGTAGCACCAGACACTGACATACACTGGCACAACGCATAGAGCGCATGTTATCTTGGTGTGTTATATGTAGTGATCCTTTGTTAAAAGGACCAGATTATCCATTGATAACTACTTTATAAATACGGTTATGCTATAAACATTACTGCAGTCTGTCTCCCGTTGTCGGACCTAACGCACTTGCGGCAAATCACCTAGAACAGGGTGACTGAGGCCCCCACCTCAGCAGCAGGTGTTAGTCTGAGGCAAAATAACAGGGGTTACATTCCAATATGCTGAAAATGAATATGCAATGATAACGACCAAATACGCCACCTTCTTTTTAAGGAAAATCTAATTAAAATTAGCCACAAACTACAGGCAACCGCCATGTCTTAAATCTAACATAATATAACGCCTAATCTTTAGTAATAATAACCTGTGGCAGAATACTTCCCCACAGGCAGGTTTCTGTCACTCCCAAATCAATGAGGTGGGTTTGATATTCATCTATGTAAATACTAATCTAATCATTTAGGAACGAGAGTGGGAGCGTTACTGGGGGTAGTCACAGTTCTACACCCATTACCTAGAATATAGGATGTCCGCAAAACATACTCACAAATAGGGCAAACTTTATTCATCCTCTTTATCACTGAGCCTGGGAATACCTGTGCTGCTGGAAGGTCTCATCCATAAACCTATGCTGCTCCTTTTCTAAAAGGGAGTGAGGAGGTGCCACTGTTACAGTAGGTTGTACTGTAGGTACCTCTAGCCCAGCAGGGGTCTTAATCACTGACTTGAGTTGAAATTAAATCTGAAAACAGGTTTTCTGGCACAAGTTCCCCTGAAGAGAGTGAAATTATTGCTTTGGTTGTAAAGAGAACATCGCAGCCATAACACAACACGAGATCACACGAGTTTCATTGTCCTACATGTAATGAAGCTCACAGTGAAAAAATAATTGCAGTTTTTTTATTTACAGACTCTTAAATATAGACTGCCGGAGGACAAAATATTTACTGAGCCCATCAATCAGCTGCGATCGTCACAGGAACAGATTTCTAGCTTTGCAAAAAAAGTGTATTAAGACAGCAGTTTATATTCAAAGATAAGGGTTCAAATACAACCTTTATACTGTTTGAGATGAAGACTTTTTTATATACATGGCTATCTTCCCTTTATAGCAGCAAAATTCTCCTCATTCAAGAGTAACTTTTTGATTCTTTGCTAAAACTTTGTAACGCAGCGAGTCTTCCTGATATTAACTCGCTTTGGTTTCTGCGTGTTCGGCGGTCATTCTTGGACAGGTGTTTTTGTTCACCCCGGGAACGTTTGGTTTTATGACCCAGGAATGGAAAACTGCTGAAAAAGATTTGGGAAACCGTGTCATGTCCCGACTGCTAATCCGCAGAACATCTCGTCTGGCTTCCTAAAAGTAATATCATTTGGTCACTCTGGTTCTCCTGCTTTTTAACGCTGGCCATCTTGCTCAGGAGTAATACTCTGTCTTGCTCTGGTCTCAAAAGCTTTGCTTCTTTTGCTTCCTGGTTTGTTACTATAAAGTGCTATTCTACCGTGCTGCTGCAATCAGTGATATCCCTGTTGGTTGTTGCTACATTCCTGGCTATCCTGTTATTGCTGGACTTGCCCCCTTGTTATTTTGACCCCCTTTTCTCTGCTGGACTTCCCCATGTATGACCTCTGCCTATCTGACCTCCTCTAGACCCCTCCTCCCTCCCGGATCCCCTTTTGCCTGGTACAGGTCCCTGGGGTGCCGCACGCGACCCCTTTGTGTGCTATCAGAGGGCATGGGGGGATGCTCCCAGTTATATGGGGTGGCCATCTATCTGCTCATGTGTGCTTTGCTGTCCATGTTCTTACAAACACGGATCCAGAGTGAGGCCTACAAAAAAAAATCACTTTTTTAATTGAATAAACTGGATTTTTTTGTTACAGAGTCACACGAATTTGGCTGGTGACTATCTCCAACTAATCTTTAATCCACACTGAAGATCAAAACAAGAACGTCTGTCCTCAATGTATGCATTTCTATATGTTCTTCGAAGGAGCTGAGTCAGGGGGGAGAATAAATGTAATTTAATTTAGAAGCAAGTTATGTTAGTTGGATAAATATTCCTTAAGCAGCAGATCTTTACACAGTGTGCAGTCATTTCCCACAATGCCCCACAAAGCAGCATGATGAGATGCAGCGGAATGCGTCAGGTAACCTTTGAGTGGGTTAAAGAAAGGAGTTACAATAAGCGCTATTTGCTGGCTTGCACTTCTCGCTCTTGGCCTGCATGCCGGGAGGATGCCTTGAGTTTCTCTCATGTGTTGTATGGGCATTTGTTAGTTTTATGCACACACCTATTTACTAAAGCTGACCACACAGATGTACTGATGTAGCATGTGAAATTGTGTCCCCAGGTAACACTACATGTTCCACTCAAGCTCAGAATTTCATACAGTTTCTATAAGATTTACGGCACTGTGCAGTATATCACAATATATCCCAACATATATATCACACCAGATAGAAGAGTAATACCTGCGACATCTGCAGCATGATGAGCAGAACTTTTGTATATCACTCTCTGTTAATCCATTCCCAGTGATAGAGACCAGCAATGGGCTGTCCAATTTTGGGGCGGTTAGACTGGCACTTACTCCCTCTGTCCTCCCGATACACTTGTGGTTCTCAAACAGAAGCACTACTCTCTGTATGTCTAATTTCTGGTTTATTTCAAGTTTGTCTTTTTATTGATTCTTTGCATGGTGTTTCCATGGGAATGGTGTGTCCGTGTGCAGGGTGTTTCCATGTGCAGGGTGTGTCCGTGTGCAGGGTGTGTCCATGTGCAGGGTGTGTCCATGTGCAGGGTGTGTCCATGTGCATGGTGTGTCTGTGTGCAGGGTGTGTCCGTGTGCAGGGTGTGTCCATGGGCAGGGTGTGTCCGTGTGCTGGGTGTGTCCGTGTGCTGGGTGTGTCCGTGTGCTGGGTGTGTCCGTGTGCTGGGTGTGTCAGTGTGCAGGGTGTGAAAAAAGAAATATGTGTTTGCAGCGCTAATGCTTAAACAAATATTGTAAAACCTAATACTGAAGTGATTACAAAAAACCCTTTATATAAAAGGACTAGGCTGCCTTGAAACTATGACCGATACAGGTCAGCATAAAACACAGAACAACACAATGTAACCGGCGTCTAGATCAATTAACCCATACAACACCTAAGGTGATCTCTGACCGAATATCAGACCAGTCCTTAGTGTCCAATCATTGTCCAGATAGATCTTGATTGATGTCTCATAACATGAGGAAGTAAACACAAAGAAAAATCATAGTGAAACACTGATATATATCAAACAAATCTAAAAACTGACCACAACAACACGCAGACACACACACAACACAGAATAACTGAAAGAAACTGGTGTTATTTAATATTAAGAATAAAGAAACATTAAAAAGACAAAACAATTGTCTAAAAAAAATAGAGACCATAGGCTGTGGAGATCCCATCCAGTAGATGTAGAATTGGAGTCCTACTCACTAAGTGAGTGCATCTTCTGGATGGGGTCCCCACAGCCTATGTTCTCTATTTTTTAGACAATTGTTTTGTCTTTTTAATAATTTGACTTCTCAGGGTGCATTACCTTGTTCAGGGTGCAGGCTTCGTGCAGGCCTGGTCTACAGTATATGCGAGTGGAGTTATGATGGGCACCAGAAACGTTTGTAGTACAAACACAGGAGTTTAATTAACTGAAGTTGGCAATGCTCTTCACCCATAGACATTCGTCACACTATTCACATTAACACAGGGCTTGTACTATTTTCTTCTTCACTTGGTACCCTTATCTTAATACTCTAGGGAGATACTGAGTCATTACTGTTACTGTCACCCGAAGTGACCATCTTCAGAGTGACTTCAGTAGCTCCGTATTCTTAGGGCCCTATCTTAGATTACACTTACTCTCATGAACTGACAGATCATTATCCCATCTGAAGCAGGTGCTGAGGTAGCAGGGGGCATCTGCTTAGCCATCAACTACACTTCGTTCCCTCGGGATCAATATCCAGGTACTGTATAGTTGGTTTCTCATAAAGGCGCTCTGCTCGGAGACAACAAGGGCCTATCAGCAGGGCCACTACAATTAGGTCCCAGGGCTACTGCTAGGGCAGCCCCTATAGGACATAGACTTCCCCTGTGGGGATCAGTGGGCTTCTGTGGTACGCCATGTCTGCGGTCACAGGGACAAGACTCTATACATTATCCATATACAGTACTGAGCATATTTACATAACTCCACTCTGAGGCTCCTCCAACGGTCACTCCTCCCTGGAACATGAGTTCCAGAAGCTTCCCCCTTTCTATTTATAGCCTAGTCTGATGTCTGTCTCTAGGCATAAGGGGCGGGCGTACCCTGGCTGTTTCACCCCAGCACCATGTGATAATGAAAGGGCGTTACTTTGCGTTGGCCCGCATATTTAAACCCTACGGCCCTAGTAATCCCAAAGCGGGGTGCGTGGTTACATATATATCCCCTCAAACAACCCTCCAAATAAATTAGTGAGATATGCCTGTGTTGAAAAAGCAGCGCGCTTGATGTACCTGCCTGATAGATATGCAGAGTATATTTAAATGATTCCCGTCCCACACTTCCTAAAAGATTGTCCATACCAACTACATAGAGTTGATAAGTCTAAGGTACCACAATGACTTGAATGGTCAGACCCAACAGGGCTAGAACCCACAACCACTGCTTTACTTGGCAGCAGCTAGTAGTGTGAGCGAAACCAGCTGATGGCTCACAGTACAGACTATCGACTAACAGCATACCTCAAAGGAATATCTATTTTGTTGATTGTGACCTTGAAAGGACATCAAGCACAACGTAACAATATGTACTGAGGGCTATGAGTTACCGAGTAAAGGTGATGTTAAATAAAACAGAGCTCGACTGACACACGCAAGTAAATACAAGGTGAAGCCCAGCAAATAAAGCAGAGAAAGTGATATAACAAAGTGACCTGGTGACTTGAGTTAATACTTCTAATCTTATACAGGATAAAGACTGGGCCATATTTACTAAGCAGTGTTCTGCCATAAGGAATACATTACAGCCTATTCAAATAAATGGACTGCAAGGTGTCGTCCCGCACCAGAAGGTGTCTCATGGCAGGAGACTGCTTATTAGATATGTATCTCTATCCTGCAACAGGGTAAAGTGCTTTGTACAGGTATGCGCAGTCAATGAGTAGAGCTAAAAACTAAGTATACTGACAGTAGTAGTAGCTATCCAGTAGTAGTAGTAGTAGTAGCTATCCATCAGCTGGTATCGCTCACACTGCTAGAACTGTTGTCCTGAATAACAGAGGTTGTGTGGGTTCAACATCTTATCCCGTTGGGTCTGACACCATACCCCATTGCTCATGAGGTGCCTTAGACTAGTCAACCCAATAACATTTTGTGCGCTGTGGGAAGCCAGTGGAATCACTTCCTGCAGTTTGTAGAGTTTTATTTATTTAAAAATAAATAATTTCAATTTAGTGTGTCTGGCACTATGGCAGATGGCACAGTGAATATTTGTGTCCCTGTTCTGTTATACCGTAGCCACCTTTATGCAAATCCATCATGTAGCACCACAATTAGAACACATACCTGTAGTAGCTCCTGTAGAGGGAGAGGGGGGTTGGCCCGGTATTAAAGGGGTTGCACCCCATATGGCCACCCCCTGACCTCACCAGGGAGGCAAGGGGTTAACTGGACTGCGTTCCAGGAATGTGGCTTACACCTTGTCATGTCAGGAAACTGTATGTTCCCCTGTTCCCATGTTTCATTATAATGTCAGTGTCGGCACCACACCCACACACACTGTGATTTATTTTAGAGCGGAGAATTTTGTCTTAAAGTATGAAACGGTTTAAGTGGTATTTGTGTATCTCCGGTTCTGAAGGTCGCAGCAGACTGAAACTTGGATTATATGATGTCCCAGTTCCGGCATTAAGATCTGGAAAGTTTGGACCCGCTGGACCTAACAGAACCGGATATTTTAATATGTCTGTGTTTTAACTTTAATATTATATTCCAAGGCGGGGATAAAAACCCGCGCAGAGTCCTTCACACAAAGGAATGAAAATGGTCAGGGGGGCGACCCAAAGTCTAGGAATCAAGTACTGATCAAAAGGCTCTGCCACTCTAACTGTTTACCTGAGGGTGCAGATGCATCAAACTGGAGTGGTTTGTAAGTGTTATGTCTACACCTACAAACAATGAAGATCCTGCCAGATACTTCATCTGGTAGACTGGTCGTCGCCCCTGATTTAATTATGGGGCTACAGAAATAAGACCCTCAGAGTCCCAGTACACATGGGCTAACTAGCTGGGGGGCATGGGTTAAACTGTGTTTCCACGTTAGGGATTGGATACAGATAATTGTTCACCAATAGTCTGTATTCAATGTTAAGAATAGGGTTACAAAGGTATATAAACTGTCAACCCTACAGTTGTAGTTCTTCTGATTTCATCTTGAATGTCACCGGATTGCTGGAGAATTGCTAGCTGATATTTCTCCATTCCCTAACCCTAAGTAAGTGTTACCTTCTTGCCTGTTAATTGTACTATATTGCTGTGTTCAACTTTTAAAGGAATAAATATATTTTATTATATCTAAGCCTCGTTCAGTTCAACCCAGATATTTGGTGTTTATTATATCTTGCCATAAGTTACCGTGACAGCTCCCACCTCCTGGCTTCATTTAAAAGCAGGCCACTTCCTGGCTGACAGTTTAACGTTCCTTGTGGAGCACACCAGAGATATCTGTGAGATACAGGGGGCTAAAGATACCGGTTGTCCCCTAATTCTCCCCAGCATGTAGGGTGATTTGCCAGTATGCGGGTTGAATTACACCGGCGCTGCCAGTATCCCCCAGACTCCTGGTTTTCCCAGGATATTTTACCCAGATATCCCAGTCCCCTTTCCCTTACAAATATGAGTCTCCCCAAGTGTTCCCATGTATTAAAGTATATTTTATTTCATTTGTTTTTTCCCTATAAATGTATATTCAGTCTGCCAGGGCATCCATATATGTGGCGGGAAGTCTGGATAGTTCAAAGAGGAGATGGGATGCTGAGAGGTGTCGGGGTGCTAAGTGGCTGGGGAAGGGCAGAGTACTGGGTCCGTAGAAAAGAGACCCCCTGCAGGGAGGACACTCTGGTCTGCCAGAGTCAGTGGAGCCTGCCCAGTAGGTGGCAATGGGTTGACTGGGGAAGTGGCAGAATGTTGGCGCGTTTCCCATTGGTCAATTTGTATGTCCCGCCCACAGGGCATCCCGAGCCGGCTTGGCACGTCCTCTCCTCTGACGTCAGCCAAGAGACGAGCCCCCGTTTCTATTGGCTGTGGGATAGGGTTCCCACGCTCTGATTGGTTGCTCCTCCTACCTCCATGCTAAGGATAGCATAGCGGACTGTATGAAAAGAGATGCCACAGTCAAAGAACCAGACGATCTAGTGGCTTGTATTGATGAAGCTAGGGCGGGCTTTTCAAAGTTGTTCTGTCATGAATAGCAGAGCAACCGGCTTTGTTTTAAAGCAAGGAAAGTCTGCCCTGCAGAGACTACAGTAAGTCAGACGCGAGGTCCAAGTTCTCGTTTTTGAACGTAACGGTCGCGGCTAGGAGTTGAAGCTGAAAAGAGGACCAGGAAGCACGGGTGTTTATGCCAGTCAGGGTAAGCCTACCGAAGCAGGAGCTGTGCACCTAGCAGAGCCTAGACTTCACCCCCAGTACGTGTGCTTTTATCTGTATTTTGTGTATTCTTTATTTTGTACTCAAATAAACTACATTTGTTTTTTACTACCTTGTTTTGCCTAGTGAATGATCCCGGTATAAATATAAATGTGTCAAAAGTCCTGGCCTCCCGTGACAGGCGGCAGAAACCCCAGTTATACTGGTTACTCATTAAACTGCAAGCATATACCCCTCCTAGAACCTTCCGCCTGTCCCAAGTACTGAAAATGTCCATCCCATGTCTGAAAGGGAGAAGGTCTCTGTGGCATCACACGTGACATCCAGAGGTCCATGTCCAACATCCAACCTCAACTCCTTGCGAACCATACTTTTCTGTCTGAAGTCCTGATTAAACTTCCACCAAGATGATCCCCCATTAAGCTTACTGTACACGCCTCCCAAATGGTATTAACACCCTTGAAGAGGGCCGAGCAGTTTGACTTCTTTATGTTTATCCTTTTCCAAAAACAGCGGCATTTGCAGATTTTTTGTCAGATCCCCTAAATTACCTACTTTTGCCATATCCTCTTTGTCTAAAAAGTAGGAAAATATTAAGTGCCATTAAGGATTTTTAAGCTTGTGGTTGCTATTTTCATTACCTCAAATCTCCAGAATTTGCAAATGAACGCTCCTGTGGGCACGCTTTGCTCATCTGCAGCAGTGAATAATCCCCTGACATTAAATGAAGGGGAAGCTTCAGATCTTGATACTAGTAACAAATGTAACTGTGACAAGAGGCAAAATCCACCTTGTTCACAAGAATCCACAGGTTCCATTTACACAAAGTGACTTTGAACTATGAAAAACACCAAGCATATGGTAACCACCGTTACTGCTAGCTACAAAAAAATATGTCACACGCTGATGGCTGGTTCTGTTCCATTGCCTGCACTTTAAAAACAATTAAAGATTCGTTTTTGAAGATGACAACATCCTGTGATTGCTCAACAGAAATGAGGAGAGAGATAAATAGACTGAACAATCTTTAATAGAGGTGCAAGCTGCTTTATCTTGGTATTGTATGTTATTTATCTGACCTTTCTACAGCAATTCAGAGTATGGTAAGTGAAATAACAATATAATTGTAATGTTCAGCACATGCTCAAGTCTCAAATGTATTGGCTGATTTATAGAAAGGGAAACATTTAAAACTCTATAAATGCCCCTTGGGGTTTAAATGCACTAACAATGATATTTTTGCCATTAACAAGAACACTTCACTTAGCAGTGTTTAGCCACACAGCACAGAGCCATTTCAATCAAGGACAGGACATGTTCCATGGGTAGATCAGTCGCAGGAGGCTCAATGCATGTGCTCTCATTCAGGAGAAATCATTTTAAGTGAAGGACTAAGGGCCTCATGCAGTAAGCGCCGATAAGACGTTTATCGACATTTTTTTCACCAAATTTGCCCTCCCGATTCAGTAAGCGCCGATAAGTGGGAAAAATCAGCAATTTTTGTTGCCGATAAAAACTTATCCGAAGCCGGCTGCCGATAAGCCACTTATCGGCACTTTTTGAACTCGGCTGAATTCAAGTAGCCCCAATCAGCTTTTCGCTGCTGATCGGCACTCCAGAATGGAGAGTTTTTTGGCAATCCAGCCCGCCAACTAAAGTTGGCAAGTTGGTGGAGGAGAAGCATCGGCAAGGGCGACACTTAGAAAAAATCAGCCCTTTTTCCTGTCTGTGATTGATGCCTGGGGTCTCCGGAGCTGATACCTGCACCGGAGCCCCCCGGCATGCATCTGAGGCAGGAAAAATGCATCTACAGCCCACTTCATTACCTTAGCGGCTAACCGCTAAGGCAATGAAGGGGTTAACCCACCGTGCCAGCTTTATTGTGGGTAGCAGGGGTGGGTGAAGGGGGTATTTGGCCCTTGGTGGTTGTTTAGGGCTTGCGGGGGGGGGTTGCGGGTGCACTTAACCCCTTCACGACCGTAGCAGTTAATACCTCTACGGTCATGAAGGGGTTAAGGCATCCCGCTACCCATCCGCAAGCCCTAAACAACCACCGTTTTGGCTAATACCCCTTCACCCACATCCGCTACCCTCAATAAAAAATAATCACACACAGCAGCCCCACACTAAATAAATAATTAAATATATCTAAAAAAAAAAAAAAAAAAATGAATATAAATATATATATATATACATATATATATATATATATAGATATATAACCCCAACAACCCCTATAACCCCTAACATACACATATATGCACATCAATGATACTATAGTCCGCCGGGGGCCCTCGGGAGTTACCCACAGGCCTGCAGTACCAATTATGTGCCCCCCTCCAAATTAATGTCAAAACACATACATACTTCTAAAGAAATAACCCCCCCTTAACACACACAGTAGAGTAATGGCCACAATTACTATTATCCACAAATGGATAATTGTGAATGTGCGCATTTGAAATACATAAACACCAATAAATACATTAAATACATATAGCACTCACCCATGTCCGGCTGCCATGATGAAGGCCATCCTCATCTTCATCCTGCCCATGCCCCATCCGCTGCAGCAAAACAGACACAAGAATAAAAACATCCAATGTAATGTCCCCTAACCCCTTAATCACCATAGCGGTTATTAACCGCTACAGTCATTAAGGGGTTAACCCACCCTCACCCACCACTCGGGAGGGTTAGATACCCTCCCCCACTAACCCCGTGAGGCCTAACCACCCTCACCCACTACCCACAAGGGAGGCCTACCCACATACCATTGGGACCAATACCCCCTCCCCCCACCCCCAGTACCCACAATAAAAACAATACACTGCCCCACAATAAACATGATTTATCCTTTTACATACAGGGTTCATAACACAGCCCCACGCGAGTCCCCGGCGGGCTGGCGGGGCACCTGACAGACCTACAGGGTACCAGCAGCTTGTTTCAAACAGGTTCTGGAGGCCTGTTGGAGGGTCCCGCCAAGTGCCATGGCCCCCAGGTGGTCTCCTTGGGTCACCGTGGGCCACAATTGGGTCCCCACGGTAGGCCCGTGGATGTCTGGGAGCCCCGGGTCAGACCCACAGGTGTCTGCGGGGCCTCGGGTGGTTCCCACGGGGTATGGGGAACTCACTAGTGCTCACTACGGGTCGACAGTGCCCCCACGGATGTGGGACCACCGCTTCATCCCTGCAGACTACGATCCGCGGTGCCCCACAGATGTGAGGCCACCGCTTCATCCCCGCAGGTGTCACCCGTGGAACCACCAGCCTGATACCCGTGAGATACCCGAGGAGACCGCAGGTGGTCTCCAGAGGTCTCACGCAGAACCACGGAACAAACCCTGAATGTAAAAAAAATAAACCTGGCCTATACATTCAATACATACATCCCCCCCCCCAACATCTACAGTACAATAATGTGCAAAATAACTATTATCCAGATACGGATAATAGATTATTTGCCCATTATTAAACACATTAACTAGCATATTCAAATAAATAAAGTACTACTGACCTCATCAATAAGAAGCCCCCGTCGCAAGCAACATCCTTGTCTTTCGTTGCCCACCAAATACATAGCCAATACAAAGCCAATACATTGCAATTACATTAAGATATCAATTAACCCCTTAAACACCTTATCGGATAATAACCGCAAATGTAATTAAGGGGTTAAGCCACACTGGCCCGACACCCACCCTTCACCCATTCATTTGTACAGTGGCTTCATCATGCAACTATATATATATATATATAGTTGCATCGGAAGATCCGATTGGATTATTAAAGGTAATGGCTTTTATTGTAGTGTGTCTGTATGGAGAAGTGGTATTTTATACACACACACACACATGATGAACCAATATACAAATAAATGTAGAAGGATTATTAAAAACATGCTGTACTACAAATAACACTTCTCCATACAGACACACTACAATAAAATCCATTACCTTTAATAATCCAATCTGATCTTCCAATCAAAATCCTCAAATGCCAATCAAAAACCTCAAATAACAATCAAAACATTGCATTTACATTGTATATATATGATGCATACAATCTATGCACCATATACATTCTGCAAATGAATGTTAACAATAACATATTCAAAATAAAATACCAATACATCCAAATAAGTATACTATTTAAACCAATCCAGTAAACATCAATCAATTAGCATTCATTAATTACATCCCTAACGCATTTACATTCCATCCCTAACAATTAAACAATTAAGTAATTCAAGCGTTGAACAGGACAAGTTATCCTGTGAAAAAATATAAGTCCCAACAAGAATACAATATACAAGCCCCACCCTGACCTAAAGTACACCATACAATAGCAACAATTACATTTATCTAATTTTACAATACATTATACACACATTTATGCATAGCAGCACAGCCAAATAATTTAAAACACCGCAAATCAATCTTTTAAAACAACATCATTTCTTACCCTGTATGTATATACTGTATCGATCTAGACATACATACATACATACATACAGTGGCAAGAAATGATATACCAAAAATAAATAAATACACATGTTAAAAAAGCTTTTAAAGGGGGCTGCTGCAGAGAGGGGAGGAGCTGAAAACAACCCCTTGGTCAGCTGGCCTGACACTGCGACAGGGTGCGGCGCAGGGGCCGCGAGTCTCCCCTTCATCCCCAAAGGGGCCGTCCCTAAGCAGTGGAAGGTGGGGAGGTGCTGGACAGGAGAGGCTGTGATCTGTCTCCCCTCTGCCCCCCCCCCCCTTCTTATCCACATAACTCCAGAAAACCCCAGACAACCGATCAATAAAATGACCTTATTTCAATAAAAATGTTAATTCGGGGGGGACTTCCATCTCAGAGCATGATCGGGTTGTAGGGCTCCCGAAAACCCTCGCCGCTAACCCGCTCATCTACGCACCCACCGCCACCAATAAATCTCCAAAACCCCCCCAAAACATACAAGAACGGGACCATGCCTTCAAAAGGAAAAGCGACCCAGAATCAAGGGGTCACCAAGTACTTTACCCCTGCGCAGCGCTTGCCAGAGCCGAGCTGGAATTCGCAAGACGGCGCCGAGGAGGCCATGCAGGACTCAAATGTGGATCGGGCGCCAGAAACAGACAGCAGAGAACCGCTGGAATTCGGCCTAAATAAACAATACTTTGATGCCCTTTTCCTCCAAATGAGGAGGGGAGTCCAGGAAGACGTGAATGCTGCCTTGGAGAGCCTAAGGGCAGATATCAACGGCCTCGCGAAGCGCACTGACATGCTAGAGCACAAGATCAGAGATGTAATAGGATCGCAAAATAGCACAGAGGAAGAGGTGATCAGACTGGGACAGGTCATTGAAGAGTTAAACGATTCCCTCTAGGACCAAGAAAACAGGGACCGCAGGCAGAACCTCCGGATAAGAAATATACCTGAAGAAGTCACACCTGAGGTCCTCCAACCTTACCTGCACAAGCTGTTCCGTTCCCTGGTCCCAGACTTGATGGAGCACGATATACAAATGGACAGAGCTCACCGAGCGCTAGGCCCGAAATCCTCTGATCCAAACCGTCGCAGAGATGTGATTATTAAATTTCACATGTACTCCACCAAAGAAAGAATCATGTCCGCGAGCAGAAAAGCAGGGGACCTCCACATAGAAAATAACAGAATCCAGATATACAGCGACCTGTCGAGGGTCACTGTGGCCAGGAAGAAGGAGATGAAGCCCCTCATTAACATTCTAAAGGACCATAACATCACCTACCGCTGGGGCTTCCCCTTCAAATTGATCGTTCTGAGAAATGGCCGCCATCATTCCATCTCCAGACCAGAAGACTCCCCCTCTTTCCTCAAAGCACTGGGGCTCACCCCACCACCAGACAGTAGAGGGCCCTCTAAGTCTACAGCGTGCAAGGAAGAAGCAGAAACGCCCAGAGCCTCTGAACGCATAGTGAATCAGAAGCTCCCCAACACCTCAGACCAGGATCAGCGCCTCCAGTCTCGCTCATAACCAACCTGGGGCTCTCCCCCCCCCCCCACCCAGCTTCCCTCCGCGGTTCGAGAGAAAGAAGTGGCGCTGAACCAGCCGAACACCAACCTGAGTCATCAACCGCCTCCCGGCCGTCGTTCCTCGGATTGGGAAAGAAGACCGTGGCACTCTGGACCAGGCGCCCATCCACCCTCTCCGCACCGCTGAGACCAGTGACAGGACCTGACTGACAGATGTCAACTTGACCCGCAGAGCCCGTCAGCCCCCGTCTACTCCCCATCCCTGGCCAACCCCCCCCCCATCTCCCCCCTCCTCCTCCCTTTTCCCCCCCTTCAACCCCTCAACCTCCCCTTAATCCTTCCCTCCCTCCCGCTGTCCACCTAACCGCCATCCCCAAGTATTCACCGTGCTCCCGGTTTGAGGCGCCTCCTCGCAAGCCATGCTCCAGCAGCCACGGGAGCCCAGTCTCCGGTATGGAGCTGCCAGAGGGAAACACCCATTTTACCGCTCTACCAGCCGCAGCCCCTCGCAGATCCGGCAACCAAGAGAAACATACAGCAACCAGAGGGATCACGTATCCCTGGACTGCTCACCTTGAAAGCGGTAGCAAAAGTCATCACCACCCCCTACGTGGCCCACCGAGTGCCCCTTTCGGACTGCCTCCCGGGGGAACGGGAAAGTAAGGTTGTATATTTGCCTACACCCCCCCCCCCACCTCCCCTGCCCCCCCTCCCCTCCCTCCCAGGGTTGTAGATATATCCCCTCACAGGTTTCCCCACAACCTGTCTCTCCACCCCCCCTCCCCCCACCCGTTGAGTCAAGATATCACAGCAGCTAGCTGGCCTCAAAGCACAAGAACTGTATGGTATGTTCTAACAAGCAGTGATTCTAAATGCTTCCCCATAAACATGTATGTATTTACCATCTTGGGAACAACTGTTGTATATGCACAATGTCTAGCAATATTGCTAAGTTCAATACACACCTCTACCCCCCCCCCCATGTATCTCCCAAGACAAGATCTCTAGGTAGAGCACAAGTCTCAAAGTAAATAAGCAAGTGTCACAACAAAAAAGTGCTACAGCACCTATAAGGACAAAACTCTTATATGCCCCCAAACCTCCCCCCTCCCGTGCCCTTCCTCCCCCCCCTCCATGCCCCCCTCCTCCCCGCCCCCCCGCGCCCACCCTCCCTTCTCCATCTCTTCCCAGCCCCTCCTCCTCACCCCCCCTGCCTGAACCCCCCTCAGCCCCCCCCGCACCCCCTCTCGCCCGCACCCCCCACATCCCCTCCCTCCCCCCCGCCTCCCCCCTCCCCCTCAACCCCCCCCCTCCGCACCCCCCTGCTCCCCGCCCCCCCTCCCCCTGCTCTCCCCCTCCCCCACTCCCCCCTCCTCCATCTTCCCAGCCCCGCCCCCTCACCCCCCCCACGCTTCCCCCCCCCTGTGCCCTGCCCCCCCCTCCCCCCTCCCCCACTTCCCAGCTGCGCCCCCCCTCCCCCCCAGCCCACCCATCCCCGCCCAGCCGTCCCCTTCCCCCCCCACCCTCCTGTGTCAAGATAGAACAGTGACGTACAAGCCTCAAAAGAAAATAAATGTTTGGCTCTGATTCATATGCAGAGGTCTCTAAGGTTCCCCATAACTGTGAATGTAACAATCAATTCATCTTCAACTGTAGCATTCACAATTATCTCAGAACACTAATAAAGTCCAACCACATGCCTCCTCCCTGCTCCCCCCCTCCCCTCCCGTGCCCCCCCTCCCTCCGTCCCACCCCCCAACCCCCCACGCTCCCCCCCTACAATCCCCCCACAACCCCCCTCCGCTCCCCCCCTCCTCCCCATGCCCCCCCTCCAACCGCACCCCCCCCTCAAACCCCCCCCCCCCCCTCCCCCCTCCATCTCTTCCCAGCCCGTCCTCCTCACCCCCCCATGCCTCACCAACTAGAACTTGCCACATCCTAGCACGTCCTACTCAAAAGTGCCCTTCTCCCCCCTCTCTCCCCCCCCCACCTCTCCCACCTCCCCCCCACCCAACACCCTCCCTCCCCCTCCCCCCTCCTCCCCCCCTCCTCCCCCCCCTCCTTTACCAGGTTCAGGTCCATGGGCCATATCAAGCATCCAGGCTCACAAAAGATTTTTTAAGAAATGTTGTCCTACCTCACCTGTCAAAGTTTTTCTGTAAGCGGTTTTACTGTTACATTTTACAGAGGGTGCTCGACCCTCTGACCATTCCCATTCCATGTTCTGTGTCCCGGAGGTCTCCCCCGGGGTGTTCAACCCCCTGACCTTCCTCGTTTCAATGAGTAAGGTTATCTTTTCAGGGCTCGTTCAAGGCCCGCTTACCCCCACCTTTCCTCATGTGTCCGCCCCCCCTACCCTTACCCAGACAGATTGTTCCGACACCTTTTTTGCTGCTCGCCAGATTCCTACCAGCCCCCAAGAACTAGGTGCCAGGCCTATTCAGCCTCCTCCCCTCCCCCCCACACCCCCTCAGGGGCCCCAAGTCCACCCGCACTTGTCGTGGGAAATCCAAGAGCCTCGAAGGTTATAGCTCAGAGAAAGCTTATAGACTCCAAATGTCTGCTATAAAATTAATATTGCTCAACGTTAAAGGTCTCAACTCAGTCAAAAAAAGAAAACTGGCACTTATAGAGTTTAAAAAAACAAAAGGAGACATCATCTTTCTCCAAGAAACCCACTATAACTCCCCTGTGCCACCAAACACATTCAAAACCGTATTCCCCCAAGCATTTTTTGCGTCTTCCCCAAGAAAAAAAAGAGGGGTGGCTATTCTAATAAGGAATAATGTCCCCTTCGTCCTCACCAAAACTCAATCTGATCCAGAGGGTCGATTTCTAATACTTCAAGGCACCCTTGTGGGCTCCCACATAACACTGGCCAACATCTACGCCCCTAATGAAAGCCAACCCTTGTTCCTCCAGAAACTACTTGACTCATTGGAGCAACAGGCCCTCTCTTCCCTAATTATCGGAGGGGACTTTAACATGGTTGCCTCCCACACGCAGGATAGGTAAACAACCCCTAGCATTCGTCCCCCCACTTCTCCAGCTACATCCCACACTACTCAAGCTCAAAAGAAAGCCAAAAAATTTAGGGACATAATGGCAGAATTCTCCCTCACAGACATATGGAGGGCTCAGCACCAGGGTTAAAGGGACTATACCTTCTTCTCCTCCACCCATCAGTCCTACTCGAGGATCGACTATTTTCTAGGCACCAGCAACATCCTCCAGGCATCCTCCCACTCAAATATATGCCCAATCACCTTGTCTGACCACGCCCCCATTGAACTCACTCTCTCTCTGCCCTTTGTAAAGAATAACTCATACAAGTGGAAGCTAAACGACTCCCTGCTCCACTGCCCAGAAACAGATGTTAGTCAGAGAAAAACTCTCTACCTTTTTTCAAATTAATAAGGGGTCAGTCTCGGCCCCAGCAATGCTGTTGGAGGCCCATAAGGCCTCAATCGGGGGCGACCTAATCTCAGTCGCGGCCCATAAGAAAAAACAGAAACTCAAGCTTCAAAAAGACATTACCGATAAGATTGCGCAACTTGAACAACAGCATAAGCACACAGCCTCCAAAAAAATATTCAAACAACCAAACCAAACTAGAGCAGCCCTCAAACACACCCAATTCGAAGAGGTAGAGAGAGCACTGAGATGGTCCAGACAAAATTTTGATGACAAGGGCACCAAGGCCGATAAGCTCTTGGCCACTAAACTCAGAGGCACCCGAGTCAAATCACAAATCTCTAAAATCCGCACTAAAAACGGACAAATTTCATATATGGAGAAAGAGATAGTTCAGGAATTTGCGGATTTTTATTCGGACCTCTACAACTTACACCCCACTGAACCATGACCCGACATCCCTCGAGACAATTACACAATACCTGGAGCACTGTAACCTCCCATCCCTCTCGAACAAGGAACTAGACGATCTAAATAAAGAAATCTCCCAGGAGGAACTTTCAGGAGCTTTTGTTCCCTTAAATTAGCTAAAACGCCCGGCCCGGACGGTTTTACCAACGCTTATTATAAAACATTCTTGCCGATTCTCTCCCCCTACCTCTTAGAAATGTTCAACTCTTTCCTGCAAGGGGAACCGATCCCCTCTACAATCACCGCGGCAAACCTGGCAATTATCCACAAGGAGGGTAGAGACCCTCTCCTTTGTGGCAACTATAGGCCAATCTCCCTTCTGAATACCGATCTAAAACTCTATAGCAAGATCTTGGCAAACAGGCTCAACCCAATTCTCCCACGGCTCATTCATATAGATCAAGTAGGATTTGTGTCAGGTAGACAGGCCTCTGACAACACCCGCAAAATTGTGGATATAATAGACCATGTGCACCTCACGGGCACCAGAGCGATGATCCTTAGCCTTGACGCAGAAAAAGCGTTTGACAGAATCAAATGGTCCTTCCTAGATCAAACTATGCTGAAATTTGGATTCAGTGGCCCCTTCCTGCAGGGGGTTAGAGCCCTCTACCAAAACCCAACAGCACATGTAAAAATTTCAGGTGGTAACTCAAACCCCATTAAGATCAGAAATGGAACCAGACAGGGTTAACCCCTTTCCCCTCTGTTATTCGCCCTAACAATTAAACCATTAGCGGCCACAATTAGGAAGGATCAGAGCATTAAAGGTATTAGAATTGGCGAAACAGAATACAAAATCTCTTTATTTGCTGATGATGTGATCCTGACCCTCGCCGACCCCCACGTCTCCCTCCCCAGTCTCCAAATATTGCTATCCCAATTCGGCACAGTATCTGACTACAAAGTCAATATGGACAAGTCAGAAGCTCTAAACGTATCCCTATTAGACCAGGAATGGAGACTCCTACAAGCTAACTATAAATATCAATGGAGCACTACCCATATTAAATACCTAGGAGTCAGAATCTCAAGCACTTATAGCTCCCTATACCAATCCAACTACCCCCCCTTGTTTGACCAAATCAAAAAAGACCTGGAGAAATGGAAAAAGTTCCAAATTTCCTGATTTGGAAGAATTATATCAATAAAAATGAACGTCCTGCCGAGACTTCTTTATTTCTTCCAAACACTCCCTGTCCCCATCCCAATCGCAGCCCTGAAACATATCCAGGCCCTTATGTTCCAATTCATTTGGAATGATAAACGGCCAAGAGTACCAAGGTCTGTGATGTTGTCCCCCAAGACAAGAGGAGGTGTGGGGGTCCCCGACGTGATCAGATACTATTCGGCGGCCCAGTTGAAGCAGGCTGTAGTTTGGAATTACGACCCGGCCTCTACCTGCTGGCTTGCGATCGAATCACATCATGCTGCACCTTCCACCCTCCAGGTCCATCTCTGGTCTCCTGTGGGAAGGGAGGGAGGACCACGGCGATTTGCTCTGGGGGCAATGAGATGCACATGGGATGTCTAGCTCAAGAAAAAAGGGAAAAATGGCCTGCTAGCTACCCCATCCCAACTTACCCCCATCTTTGGAAACCCACACTTCCTGTCTGGGTGTTCCAAAAAACAATTTGACCAATTCCAAGGTCAGGAATAAGGTTGATTGCCGATCTGCTGAAAAACGAGGAGATCCTCTCCTTCCAAGATCTCCGCGACAAACATAAACACCAAGGTCTCCATCTGTTCAAATTTCTGCAAATTAGGCACTTCCTTCTATCCCTAGCCCCAAACGCTAAATTCCCCCCATTAACCAGGTTTGAATCCCTTTGCAGCAAGGGCTCCTACCAGAGAAGTCTGATCTCAGAGATCTATAGGGGGGTGGAATCGGCAACCAGCCCCCCAATCCACAAGTATATGCAAAAATGGTCAGAGGACCTCAATGTACAGATTGATATGGACGAGTGGGAGGATATCTGGGAGTTGGCCACAAAGACCTCAATCTGTACAGTGACAAACGAGAACATATATAAAATACTATTCCAGTGGTACCTGAACCCGGCTAGGCTGAGCCAGATCTTCCCCGGCACTCCCGACATGTGCTGGAGGGGATGTGGCCAAAAGGGGGACATGGCCCACATTTGGTGGTCATGTCCGGAGATTCAGAGGTACTGGACAAAGATCCAGAAGCTTCTACAAGAAACTACGGGGCTTCATTTCCCCCTGGACCCTTTGACCTTCATGCTGAGCAAACCCATAGACGATCTGCCCCCCCCTGAGTAGACTAGTATCAGCTATCCTAAACGCAGCCAGATGCTCAATAGTGGCGGCGTGGAAACACACCAAAGCCCCAGCGAGAAACACGGTTTTGAGAAGAATTGACGAGGTCATGGCCATGGATAAACTTACAGCTATGCTCAATAAAAAAATGCCACAGTTTCGGAATACCTGGGACCCATGGAGCGGCCCGCTAGGACTAGGCCTGCATTAGGCCGCCCTCGTACTGATGGAAAGGGAGGAAGAAAACAGAGTTCCCCCATCCTCCCCCCACCCCTCCCCCCCAGTATGTCTTCCCCCCCCCCCTTTCCCCCTTAGACCTCCCCCCCCCACCAACTGAAAAATACCCATTTTGGGACAACATGTTGTTTAACTGAGTTGAAGAGTCATGTCATGTGCCTATGACATTGTCGTTATCATTTGGATGTACGTTGTTCTCAATAAAAAAAAAGTGATTTAAAAAAAAAAAAGCTTTTAAAAAAATTAACAAGTTAAATAAAATACATTTCTTTAGTTCACTTAGCATTACTTGACCCACTCACCGACTCCCGTTGAACAGCTTACTCTCGAACCAATCCACGCACAGGAACCCATAAAATAATAAACCATAAAATAAAAAACCATAAAATAATAAAACACGGCAATCCAGGGGTCTTCTATTTATAATCCATCTTCATCTGTATTCTTCTTTGTATCTTCTTCCGGGGTCTTCTTGTCATCATCGGCCACGCCCTGGTCTTCTTTCTTCTCCGGAGGTCCTTCATCCTCGGCGTCTGGCTTAAAAATGAGACGACATAGGTTTTTAAAGGCCTATGACGTCACATTTTCGTCATGGTTCCCACAGCCCTGATTGGGCCGTGAAAACCATGTGTTTTTGCCGAGAAAAATAAAAATGATGACATCACTTAAAGGCAATGAAAGCACAGCCAATCAGAATGGCTTTGCTTCAATTGCCTTTAAGATGACGTCATTAAAAGAAATATGGCCGTCCTCACATGGTACGGTGGCCAATCAGAGCGTGGGAAGTCTATCCCTACTCTGATTGGCTCTAGTACCATGTGACAGGCTTTCAATGACGTCCCATCTGTTCTCCCCCAAGCCTCTGTCACATGGTAAACTAGAGCCAATCAGAGTTGGGATGGAGTTCCCACGTTCTGATTGGCTACCGTACCATGTGAGGACTGCCATGTTTCTTTTAATGACGCCATCTTAAAGGCAATTGAAGCAAAGCCATTCTGATTGGCTGTGCTTTCATTGCCTTTAAGTGACGACATCATTTTTATTTTTCTCGGCCAAAACACATGGTTTTCACGACCCAATCAGGGCCGTGGGAACCATGACGAAAATGTGACGTCATAGGCCTTTAAAAGCCTATGTTGTCTCATTTTGAAGCCAGACACCGAGGAGGAAGGACCTCCGGAGAAGAAAGAAGACCAGGGCGTGGCCGATGACGACAAGAAGACCCCGGAAGAAAATACAAAGAAGAATACAGATGAAGATGGATTACAAATAGAAGACCCCTGGATTGCCGTGTTTTATTATTTTATGGTTTTTTATTTTATGGTTTATTATTTTATGGGTTCCTGTGCGTGGATTGGTTCGAGAGTAAGCTGTTCAACGGGAGTCGGTGAGTGGGTCAAGTAATGGAAAGTGAACTAAAGAAATGTTTTTTATTTAACGTTTTCATTTTTTTTAAAGCTTTTTTAACATGTGTATTTATTTATTTATTTTTGGTATATCATTTCTTGCCACTGTATGTATGTATGTATGCATGTATGTCTAGATCGATATATACATACAGGGTAAGAAATGATGTTGTTTTAAAAGCTTGATATGCTGTGTTTTAAATTAATTTGGCTATGCTGCTATGCATAAATGTGTGTATAGTGTATTGTAAAATTAGATAAATGTAATTGTTGCTATTGTATGGTGTACTTTAGGTCAGGGTGAGGCTTGCTTTTGTATATTGTATTCTTGTTGGGACTTATATTTTTTCACAGGATAACTTGTCCTGTTCAACGCTTGAATTACTTAATTGTTTAATTGTTAGGGATGGAATGTTAAAGCTTTAGGGATGTAATTAATGAATGCTAAATGATTGATGTTTACTGGATTGGTTTAAATAGTATACTTGTTTGGATGTATTGGTATTTTGTTTTGAATATGTTATTATTAACATTCATTTGCAGAATGTATATGGTGCATAGATTGTATGCATCATATATATACAATGTAAATGCAATGTTTTGATTGTTATTTGAGGTTTTTGATTGGCATTTGAGGATTTTGATTGGAAGATCCGATTGGATTATTAAAGGTAATGGCTTTTATCGTAGTGTGTCTGTATGGAGAAGTGCTATTTGTACTACAGCATTTTTTTGATAACCCTTCTACATTTATTTGTATATTGGTTCATCATGTGTGTGTGTATATAAAATACCACTTCTCCATACAGACACACTACAATAAAAGCCATTACCTTTAATAATCCAATAGGATCTTCCGATATATATATATATATAGTTGCATGAGGAAGATACTGTACAAATGAATGGGTGAAGGGTGGGTATCGGGCCAGTGTGGCTTAACCCCTTAATTACCTTTGCGGTTATTATCCGATAAGGTTTTTAAGGGATTAATTGATATCTGAATGTAATTGCAATGTATTGGCTTTGTATTGGCTATGTATTTGGTGGGCAACGAAAGACAAGGATGTTGCTGGCGACGGGGGCTTCTTATTGATGAGGTCAGTAGTACTTTATTTATTTGAATATTCTAGTTAATGTGTTTAATAATGGGCAAATAATCTATTATCCGTATCTGGATAATAGTTATTTTGCACATTATTGTACTGTAGGTGTTGGGGGGGGGCAGGGATGTATGTATTGAATGTATAGGCCAGGTTTATTTGTTTTACATTCAGGGTTTGTTCCGTGGTTCTGCGTGAGACCTCTGGAGACCACCTGCGGTCTCCTCGGGTATCTCACGGGTATCAGGCTGGTGGTTCCACGGGTGACACCTGCGGGGATAAAGCGGTGGCCTCACATCTGTGGGGACACCGCGGATCGTAGTCTGCGGGGATGAAGCGGTGGTCGCACATCCGTGGGGGCACCGCTGCCCCATAGGTGCGGGGTTCAAGCGGTGGTCCCACATCCGTGGGGGCACCGCGGACCCGTAGTGAGCACTGAGTTCCCCAGACCCCCGTGGGAACCACCCGAGGCCCCGCAGAAACCTGTGGGTCTGACCCGGGGCTCCACAGACATCCGCGGGCCTACCGTGAAGATCAAATTGTAGCCCACGGTGACCCAAGGAGACCACCTGGGGGCCATGGCGCTTGGCAGGAACCACCAACAGGCCTCCAGAACCTGTTTGAAATGAGCTGCTGGTACCCTGTAGGTCTGTCAGGTGCCCCGCCAGCCCGCCGGGGACTCGCGTGGGGCTGGGTTATGAACCCTGTATGTAAAAGGATAAATCATGTATTTATGGGGGGGGGCACAGGGGGTGGGTAATGTATTTAATAAATAGATTGATGTTTATTGTGGGGCAGTGTATTGTTTTTATTGTGGGTATTGGAGGTGGGGGAGGGGGTATTGGCCCCAAGATTATGTGGGTAGGCCTCCCTTGTGGGTAGTGGGTGAGGGTGGTTAGGCCTCACAGGGTGGGGGGTTAGTGTGGGAGGGTATGTAGGCGTCCCGAGTGTTGGGTGAGGGTGGGTTAACCCCTTAATGACTGTGCGGTTAATAACCGCTATGGTGATTAAGGGGTTAAGGGACATTACATTGAATGTTTTCATTCTTGTGTCTGTTTTGCAGCAGCGGAGGGGGCATGGGCAGGATAAAGATGAGGATGGCCTTCATCGTGGCAGCCAGAAATGGGTGAGTGCTATATGTATTTAATGTATTTATTGTTGTTTATGTATTTTAAATACACAGGGGGTGTATGTTGTTTATTGCAATGTTTATGGGGGCTAATGTCCCCAATAAACATGCTATTCTGCCTTAACCCCTTCATTGCCTTAGCAGCTATACGCTATGGTACTGAAGCAACATTTCTGTATTTTAATAATATTGTGCGGAAGCAGGGGGTCCCCTGAGCTGAACCGCATTGATTTGTGGCTCAGAGACCCCCTGCTTCCCGAGTTACAGGCCCCGGTTTGGGGCATCGGTTACAGTGTCGCCGCCATATTTATAGCGGGCAGGGCGCGTATGGGATGCTATACAGATGGCGGCGACACTGCCACCCGATGACACATACCGGGGCCTGTAACTCGGGAAGCAGGGGTCCCTGGTCCACAAAGCAACGCGGTTCAACTCAGGGGACCACCTGCTCACAGTACACTATTATTAAAAATACTTTCATGCTGCTTCATTACCGTAGCACATAGCCGCAAAGGTAAGGAACGAGTGTTTATTGATATGTGTGTTTTACTCATAGTGTAGATGTGCAGAGGGTCTCCGGAGCTGAACCGCTTTGGTTTTAGGTCCGGGGGACCCCCTGCTTCCCGCTTTCGCAGTGATTCGGCAGGGATCGGCATGGATTCGGCCCTTACTGAATACTGCGAGGGCAAATCGCCAAAATAAGGCCTATCGGTAACCCTTGGCGGTTGCACTTTTCGGCGCTTACTGCATAGAGCCCTAAGTGCTGTTTTATTAGAGATAAAGTGAACAGACTATATGCAAAACGTTCACATACTCAATAAACATGTTTTACTATAATAGCTGAGGTGAGAGTTTCATTCCCTTTTCAGTGTAGATTTTTGTACCATACTGTACAAGTTTCAGTCTTTTAGGGGCAGAGTCGGCTTTAGGGCAAGGCATAGGCCTTGGGCCCTGCGTTGACCTCCTCTTGCCCACACAGGCATCCAACATCCGCCCGACCAGAGGGAGCTGGAGGAAGGAGGACGGGCCCCCCTTCCCCTCCCGGACCGGCAGGACTGCCTCTCCCCAAGGTAAGTGTGTGCTGATCACCCCAAAGTGTGTTTATGTTTTAAGACGGGCCTTACCTTCTCCGGAGCAGCACTCCTTCTGCAGCGTCGCGTTGTCATGGCGCCCCGATGTCACTTGATGCCGTGTTGCCATGACAACGTGACATCACTTGTCACAGTGACGCCGCAACGCTGCAGGAGGATGGCCGCTCTTCAAGGTTGTACACCTACCACTTCCACCGAAGGTACCCCCGCCTTGGGCCCGGCATATCCCAAGGCCGGACCATTTATCACACGCCAGCACAAGTTATCGCACCCGGCCTGCGTTACCTCCCATTGACTTCAATGAGAGTTAATGCTGGAAGAGGTGCAATATCTGTACCAGCACTTAATAAAGGTTTTCCTTAATCCTTCAGCATGTGAGTGGCCTGCAGCAGACGACCTCACAGGTATTCATCTTTACATAATATCTCATTATTTTTCTACAGTATCGAATACCGTAATTTATATACAATGCTGCATTTTTACATTTCAGTCCAGGCTCAATTGTGATGGACATTACCTTTGCCCATCATTTCTACTAAAACACCGAACAAACTATTTCCTGCCTCTTAAAAACCTTATTAAAAAAGAATTTCGATTGTACCTTGGCTCACAAATGATATCCATCTGCCCATGCACAGACTCGTTCTAGTTACAGCAATTTTCAGAAGCGCAGATAGAAAAGCAAATTGCAAATTGAGGGCCAGTTTAATTTGAGAAAGTCAAACCTCATCCTTTAGATGTGATAGCTTATTAATTTAGCATTAAAGTTGGGGAAATTGAGCTGAAGAGACCTAGATCACATGAAGCGCTTCACTTGGAGAGTGGCCTTGCATCTGTGACTTTGGAAAAGTGTGGCCTCTTCTTTAACCCTTTCGTTGCAGAACCGATCGAAGAGCAGAGAGATGGATAGCGGCCCTTCCGGCACTGCACCAGTAAAGCAGATTCTTTGGGGTCTAGAGTGTGTCAAAAACTGAAGAGGAATATAGAGAGTAATCCATTATAAAATGGGATATTTTTCCCCTATGATAAATCTGGGTTTTCCCCATTTTTTTGGAGCCGGGAGACTTTGATAAAGAAACCCACATGTTCATAGGCATGCAGATATTGTGCCCTGCAATGGTGCTGAATACCGGCACACACTCCCCGCGCGTCGTCCTCTTAGAGAGAATAGAATTGTTAGGGGCTGGTACATCAACCCTAGCCCAGTCTGCCATGTTCATTTTATTCACGCTAATAACTACCAGGGGAGCCTGTTCTCACCATCGGTATTTAGGCAGGTAGGTAGCACTTATGCAGGGGTGGGCAACTCCCGTCTTATAGGGCCACTAACAGTTCAGGTTTTCAGGACATCCCTGCTTCAGCACAGGTAGCTCAGTCTTTGACTCAGAGCTATCCTGAGAACCTGACCTGTTGGTGGCCCCTGGGGACTGGAGTTGCCCCCCCCCCCCTGCACTAGGGCAACAAAATCAAGAGCTGCACCGAGATCTCCTCTTCCAATAAAGTGTGGCCATATATATTAACATTTAGGGTGGGCACCTTCACCGGTATTTTGTTTTTATTTTTTCATTTTATGTTGGGGGTTTTTTTTTGGTTTAAAATTTTAAAAGTATTAAAAAAAAAAAAAAGTATATTTTTGGTGAAATTTGAACTTTTTACAAAAGTTCAAGTTTTTTTTTCCCCTCAAACATTCTGTCCAATTGAAAAAAAAAAGGAATCCTCGCTTTTCTTAGGTTTTACAGATGCAGCGGACGTTATTCGAACAAATCACGGCGCCGTTATCGTGTGCGCTGCTGTACTCCCCCTGGCATGAACGCGGCCAATCGTCCCAGGCACTCGTGTTTATCGCGGTTGCTGTGTTTGAATTTCTGTGCTACTGTGTCAATTTCAGGTGTTTAAAAACCAGAACACTAAAAGGCCATTTTCCGCGCTGGCGTCTTAAGGCGGTACGGTTGGAAGAAATCCCGCGCCATGACGTGGGTATCCCGAGGTATATAACACGCCGCTGCATCTGTAGTTCCTATTTCGCCGCGGATTCAAAAGCTTGTCCTGAACTTTTATCCGGAAGTTCATTTCGCACTTTGAAGTTTCACACGGGCCGACGGGGAGTTCGAAACCGGACACCCGAATTCGCAATAATCAGATGTTGAGCCCGCAAACTAGCCTATCCTTACATGCCATGGTAGAAAGTCCATCTTCAGTAGGGTATCCTGAACATTAACCTTTTCACTGCCCGATCGGTGACAACCCATGCATTGTATAACGCATTGTGAGACCCACAGGCAGTGAAGGGGTTTAAGTAAATCTTCAATAGTGGAGATAGAGTATTTCATTGACTCTTTTGTCCTTAGCTATATCATTATTCTCAGATCTTAGATAAGCATCGTTTTATTCCGAATGTGACTATGCAATGGAGATAATAAAAACTCAGATCTTGCATCTTCAAGCGAAATGCAAAATTTAAACGGCCGTTGACAATGGGAAGACGTACTGCTGGAGCGCATTACACACTTCCTCTTCGTTTTATGGACATTCTCACTATGTTTTGTCAGCCGCGCTGAAGATATAAATAAAAATGCAATATTACCGCTGAATTTAAATAAAATGCCTTTTTCTCTTGGAAATCCAATAATAAAAATCTTTTCCCCGGGCTCTGGAGACAGAATATTGAAACATTTATCTAGTGCTGGGAGTTACTATTTCTGATCATTTTACTAAACTGCCTCATTACCTTCATTTCAAACTTATTTCCTCTTTATCTTCTCTATTTGAAAACAGCTTTTCATGTCGGAGATAAATGTCACCGCCTGCAGTGCATGAGTATGCTGCACTGTATAGTGATATCAAACATCCTCATACATTTCCAGACCAAGACAAATTACCATCTGGTCAACAAAAATCCCCTACAAGTGGGCAGTGGGCTTCCAGTTATGAAAAAATGTAGCATCGTAATACACAAAATAACAACAAAACTAAAAGCCACTTAGAGGAGAATGGCAGGGGTGCTAAGGCTGAGTCCCCGGTGGTCACAGCGGCGCGTGCTGCGGAGTACACGCCACACACCAGAGCACAGCCCCCTATTGGGCAGGCCCCAGTTGCCGTGTGTGCATGGGCGCGCAAAGCGCGATAACGCGACCGCTGGAAGGGAAGACAAGGATTTTGTCTTTCCCTGTAACGACGCGGTCTCATGGTTGACTAGCAACCAATGGTTGTGCAGATAGTGTAGACCGTCATGGCCATCTCCCCCCCCCATCATGGCTGCCCCCTCCCCCCCATCATAGCCGTGCCCCCCCGTCGTCGTCATGGTCGTTACCCCTAAACCGCAGATCGTGGCTTTTACCTGTGCACGCGCCGCCGGGCGCGCTGATGCGCATGCAGCCATGGCCACTGGGGAGTAGGCCTTAGGTTTGCCACAGTAGAGATGGATGAAGCCTCCATCTGAACATTGTGAACCATGCAAAATTGGCCCTTTTGGGGGGGGGAGAATGCAAATTGCTGGTTCATAACATGGCAAACTTCACCACGTATCATTTCATTTAATGGTGCTACCTTCTGCCAAGAACATGAAACATGGACTTTGCTGGAGAGGAAAGTATAGCATGCCTGATGTATCACGTGTGACAGCTGTGATTTATTGGCCAGCTTTTGGTGCTAGGAAAGGTTTGACGACATTTGGGTCAATAGTAGTATTTATTGAATAACTTCTGATATATTATAATTGATGACATTTATCTAGATAGCATTTGGGCATCTGGTTTTGTGCATAGCCAAGGGTCATTTTCACTGTTTTGTAAAAATAAAAATGGAGAAACTGAACTTTCCAACTTTTGCGCACCTGGGGAGGAGAAAGAGTGACTTGGGTGGGCTGGGGTGGTAATTTGGTTTGCCAGGTATCGAACCGGACTGCCCAGTTTTGGGCCACTCTGTCCAGTAAAAAATGAGAGGTAATACATGTGTAACGGGCCTAATCGTGACGTCACATGTCCCGCGGCGTCATTTGATGCCCGGTTACAGAGAATGGGGGGCGCAATCGCTGGGGCTGTCACACAGGGGGGCGCAGCTACAAAACTTTGCGCACCCCTGTTCTATTGCATCACAATTAGCAGAACACTGTTAGGATAATTGCCCAGCAACAGTTGCACTTGTGCCCTTTGTGCCATTTTTCCAGTCCCCTACTTTTGAATTGTACAGTGTAACTGTTCGTACATCGCGGCCTTCTGGAGAAAGAGGAGCTTTGTGTTGCTTTTTTTTTTTGCCCTTTCGGACAGTTTGTTGCGAATGAGATTGTTACATGAAAGTGTTTTGCAGTTTGTGATATTATATTAAACGCATTTCTTATCGAGTCTCAATAATCTGCGAGATAGTGGTATTCAGTAGTTACATTTTTGTTTGACTTCAAGACATTGCGTGATCGTCACGACAGACAATAGCCGCCTTTCTGGAAAATGTTGTTACCGATGCCTCGACGGTCAGTGGAAATTAGGCTTATTTTTCGGCTCGTATAGTATTACCACACAATAGTGCGAGAATTAATCTGCCAAACATTACCGTTTAACTGAAGTTTGAGAATAAGAAGAGAATTGGATGACAAAAGCCAAAAATATATGTTGTTTGAAATGTTTTTTTTGCCCGTGTTTCATTCCGTGTTCTAAATCTTTATCCTATTAGTTTTAATCGCTCATCCAATAACGTGGTAAAAAATATGGCATTTCGCTAGTGTATATATAGGATGTTAGGGCCTTTGGAGGCATTGCCGTGCATGATACAAACTAATCATAGAAGGTTATACATGATCACCAACATGTTAATAGTACTGGACACCTTTTAATTCAAATATTTGGTGTTTATGTCATTCCTACAATACAGGATAGCCCAACGTTTCGTATAATGGCAGTGTGCCAGACATATCCCAAGAAGAAATGGCCATCGTTGAACAAAGATGGTACTCACTGGAGTCCAAGAGAGATTAAAAGACCAAGACAATGAACAAAGGGAAAATGGGAGGATGAAATAAAAAAATGTGCGGGAGCAGTGTGGAGAAGAGACGGTAACCGCAGTACCTGGGAGATCTTTGGGAAAGCTTCATCCAGCAAGGGGGAGACCAGGGATGATAATGATAATGATAATATATATATTGTTTAACTGCCTTTCAGTTACAGAAATGTGGATGTCCTACAATAGCTATGTCACAGTAAAACATTTCTTTGCAAATCATCTCCTATACCTGGACACATTAGGATTTTCATTACTTGTATTTGTCTAGCTAACGCTTCAATGAAAATAAAAGCAAAGTTTATTTGTGTTCAATGAAATCCAGGACCCTGGATTAAAATGTAACTTTGCCCACTGTGTAAGGGCGAGTAACAAAACTGTCCCTGAATTATAGCTGTATTTAAAACAACACTGTATCCATTGCTTGTCTCTGGGTTAGCGCCATGAAGTGAGAGGTGTGGGCAGCTCAGCTGGCACATCCCTTCTTAATTACCTTGTTTGGCTAGCACTGCAGCTGCCGGTCTGAATAAAAGTAACAGTGAAAATGCTGTCTGATAAATCTCGATAGGAATTAGGAATGTTGCTCTTTCTTTCGCTGGTACCATATAGTCTTTAATGTTGCAAGTATTATTCTTTTTTTTTTTCAGTTAAATTTGCCTGAGGTATTTAGATGCTGTTTGCCAAACAGTGTATCGCTGGAGGGTATTGTGCATCACAATACTCAATATTTACTGCTCTACTGATATCACGGTCTAAGGGGATATCCCCCTACAAGTGAAACCCTTTCATCACTGCTTAAAAATGCTGTATGCCGTGTTCTTCAACGTAGCTCCAAAATAACCACGGGAGTGCTTTTTACTGCCTACCGAGATTACATATACTGTAGGCTGCTGGCAGAGCTTAACCATACCGTTGCGATTTATATTGCAACATGTCTACAGGGTCTCAAAGTTGGATTGCTGCTTTGACATATAGATTAATATACCAGAAGCTCCCTAAAGCACAACAAAGTTAAATTGGATACCTAAAGAATCTAAAACATTTCACTATTGTAAAGTTGGCTTTGCAAAGGTGGCCGTACATTTTTGTACGGGTAAAAGAAAATGCAAAATGATTTGTTCCTGGGATTTGGTAACCGGGAGGATGTTTGGAGGCTGCACAAAATGCATGCAATGGGTTCTCCTGACAGTTCCTGTCCTATTCCTCATCGTGCCCAGCTCACATATTGACCTACCGTCCTTTTGAGCAGTAATTGATTTCAGATTGTAATATTTTACTCCTAATGTCCTGTGGTTCGGTCCCAGTGGATTGTATTTGGAGGATTCAGAGTACAAATAACTGTTTTTTTGCTGTTAGTCCAAATATTGAATTATTGGAATCCAGTAAATGAACACAAGTGGCTGCGAAAATACTATCAGGTGCATGAATGTATTCATTATTAACAGCTGTCAGACATTATGTGAGGCTTAACACATTGGTGCATACATATCCGCAACCTTTTTCAGAAGGGACATTAAACATGGTAGCTGCATTGCATCACAGAAATGTGTCTTAGGTGAACCCTTTGCACAGGAAATATCGTAAATGGGGGGGTGGAGGGTAATAGGTAGAAATAAATGCATCATATATCAAACATGCAATTAATATCATATATAAATATACAGTATATCTCCCAAACATCTCCTAATGCAAATATTCTTTTAGATTATATGTTTTTTTTCAGGGTTCTTTGGACTTTAGGGAATTCTGTTCACTAACAGAAAAAATCCATAGCCGAAAATGGGATTAGATGTCAAGAATTGAACATCAAAAAAAATGCAATGGAAAAGGATCTATTTACCCCAAAAGACCCCATTTAGCTTCCCATGTTTCATGCCTTTTTTGATTTCTATAATTAGTTTAGGTTTGCATTGATGTTTTTTCTGTTAAATCTGCCGTGCCCATGTTTGTGGCCTTTGATGTTTACAGAACTGAAGTCGGTTACTTCTAATTTAGGTTTTCTCTAAGGACCATCCATCTATCAGATCCAATTGTCCCTTCTGTAGGGAGCGGAATCCCAGGAGCAGAGCAGCAGAGGCACTGATAATGCAGCTTTCCATGGAAGGAGATATTGATTTTATTTTTTACTTCGTAATGGTATTTATTTAATTTGACATGGGGCTGCTACAGAAGTTAGCTCTGGATAGTGGAATGAAACACATTTGGAAGAAGTTTTGAACAGCTGAGACTGTGCCCATATAACTGAAGAGATCCAATACATAGAGATTTTTGTAATTATTTATTGTGCTTTTTGGAGTTGGACGGCAAAGAGACGGAGCACAGTAAGTAACTAGGAATGGCAGTAATAAGGGCATTAGAGACAGTCAGCCTATCACTATTCTAAGCATCATTTTACACGTCTCTGAACTACAGTAGGTGTGAAGGTGAATCACAGAATTTTTAATCCATAAATGCAGTCGCAGTGCAAATGTTCTATTTTTTTTTTGCATGTGTATAAGGGTCGGTTGTAAAAATAAATAAATAATAATAATCACAAAATGAATGAATTAAAGAAGAAATCATAACATTTGCTGGACATAAATACTTCAGTGAGTGAGTGACATTTCTGTAATGAGTCACTGTTTTATTATTCGGCAGGATAATATTATCCTATTTTCAAAGCCGTGGAGTATTTGGTGAATTTAATCAGCACTGCTTTCAGTTATTTAGAGTTTGGTTACTTGAAGCAATAGGAAAATCTTATTTCCAAAGTCCCGACAGACTTTCCCAGATGCTGCAATTTCCCACATTCCGAGTGTTTCAAGATTTTCAAGAGATCAATAGTAATTACTGGGTAACATTTGCTATTTGTGGTACCTCAGTCTTACTGGTTTGCATTGAACATGTTGAAGATATCTCTGCTGAGGACTTGTACAGAACAAGTGGAGATATTTGGTTCGATTGATGAAAAGCCTGATTTTTTTTTTTACTTTAAAGCAGAAACTTGCAATACTTTTTTTTAAAGAAGGAAACTCTTTTTTACACTGTAGTGCTATAGAATGGTATCTGCTTGAACCTCTAGGTCAGTAGTTTTCAACCATTTTTTTGTTAAGGAACCCTCGGTGAAATTCTGAGGAACCCCCAACCCTCTGTAATAGCGCGTCTGAGATCAAATGCATTGTAAATTCTTCTGTATTTGATACAATTTTCAAATGATATGAACATTTCAGGGAACCCTTTAGGGATGCCCGGGGAACCCAAGGGTTCCTAGGAACCCTGGTTGAAAAACACTATAGAAATAGTCTCTGTAGAAAAAAGAGAGCAGAGAAATAAAAAAAGACTGGATTTGATTATAAGATCAAATTGGAATTTACAACGACGAACTGATTCCATATCAGCTGAAGAAGCGATCGGGTCGTTTTCAGCCAAAATTTCCCATCGAATTCAATAGAGAATTTTGCTTTGTGAACAGCCCGTTTTAGCTAAAATAGAATATGCCCCTGAGGAAGAATCTGGTATTACGGCTTGGGCTGTAGGTAAAATGTTATGGGCTATCACTAATGCCTATCATGTGTCATGTGTAGTGTATAAAAAACAGAATATTCATAACAAATGGTTACAGATCTTTTCCCCAGCTACGTACTGCGTTGCAAGTTAACAAGGCATTAAAGAAATTAAATGACTCTTTATTATCATTCTATTGATAATTTATTGCATAAGAAAAAATAAGTTTAAACGTATTTGGAAGGCTTGGACCTGCAAGTCTCACGTGGAGGAGTAACTATTGTAACCCAGACTAGCTAGCTCAATGCCGTTTTGTAAATCTCAACTGAGCTTTTGTCTGTTTCACTCTCTGTGTCTCTCTCTCTCTCTATGCCTCTCTCTCTCTCTCTGTCTCTCTCTCTGTCTCTCTCTGTCTCTCTCTCTCTCTCTCTGTCTCTCTCTCTCTGACTGTCTCTCTCTCTCTCTCTCTCTCTCTCTTTCTCTCTCTCTTTCTCTCTCTCTCTCTAACGGCGAAGTTCGAATGGGAGCCCTGCAGTCCTCTATGCTTTTCTGCTCCTTTATCCTGCTTCCCCTAGCCTGGTTTGTACAATATATGAAATTCACTGTGTTGCCTTCTGCTTTGCTGGACGCACATGCTGCCTACCTTGCTCCTCTGGGCTTCCTGGGGGGACTCTTAGACCGGACCTTCCACTCCGTTCCTCCTCCCCAGTTGAACTACAGTCATATGGCCGGTCATCCTCCATCCCCGGGCCTTCCTCCCTCCCTGAGTGGCCCAGCTTTTATTTTGTGCCTGGTTACTATAACTGGCCATGGTTCCTTACAAGTTTCCTCCTCAGGAGGGGGCTGGGGTTTCCTGTCCTCCACACTTCTGTATAGTTTCTGGGAATTGAAGCATGTAACAACCTTTTTGGGTCTCTAACCCTCCATATAATGTGCCAGCCTCCTTTGCTAGCTGTGAAATCAAAATCCACCATCTAGCACTCCTACTTTTCATATTATCTTCATTACTATGGGCTTCTAACTAGAGATGAGCAATTATTATTTTTTTTGGGGGGGGGGAATTGGACCCGCCTCGGATTGCCTGGTTCCTTTGGATTTCCGCGGATCAGTCTGAAAAAGGAAAATCCGCAGTTTCTGATTTTTTATTTAATTTTACAGAACGATCGAAAACATCCGTGAAGGGGAAGGGATCTCTCTCCACAAATTAATCCACACAATCGGTTTCTAACCATCTGGCAACGGATTGTGGAATGGATTCTTAAAAACCATCTGTCTGGATTGTACCCAATGGCGGATTTGGATTGATCTGTATGGACCTTTTAGTGCCCAGTCGTGGTCAGATTTGTGTAGGGGCGGGGGGTGGTGGGAGGGGGTGGGGATGTGGCGGATTTGGTCTAAATAATCTGGGAAATTCCAGAAAACTGAGTGGTACTGGTTCATTCATTTCTACCTCTTACCCTGCACGTTACACGTTCTACATTATTGTAGTAAATGCAAAGTTCCCAATTCAATAAATCCTTACCAAATTGTTACCTATGTACACACTTGACAGATATAATTTCAGCATTTATTTTGTACACAAGAGGAGGCCTGTGAGGTTTGACAGTTGTGTACACTATTATATATATGATTAACTCTCTTATTCGCCCATTAAAAGGTTTCATAATCTGCAACTAAGGTACACCTTTTCAGAACCAAAACATCCATTAGAACCCTACACTGGAGGATTTTTTGACAACTGTATTTCTTTTGTGCTGAAAGAAACAAACCGCAGCATTCATAGACAGATTCTCATTACGTTCATAGTAACTGCTTTCTTTGCAGATATTTGGTCCAAGTGATGATTATAGCTCTCAGAGTGAAGACATTGGTGTTGACAGATTGTCCTGCTGTGGAGGGAGGAGATTGCAAACAAACAACGGGGAAAAAAACACAACAACAGTACTGGTTGGCTTATAAGAGAAACAATCTTCATGCTGAAGGTTTTGATTATAACATTGGTGATGTTGAGAGCTATTTGACAGGAGACTTTAAGAATAGAAGCAAATTTGGCATTTTGCAATCTACAGCTGATATATTCCCTCTATCTCTGCATCTGCAGAATTTACTGTGCTTGGCCTCAGTTTGAAGCACATCTTCGGGAAAAGGGTTCATTGCGTTTTCATTGAAGGAAGTATCTGCAGGTATTTTTTAATAACCCTCCGCCTACCCTCCTTCTTGTTTAGTGTGTTTGCTTTCATGTAATTATATATTGTACCTGCTAAACCTAAAATTAACTTCTCCGGGGAATCTGATGATTGTGACAATGGAAAAATAGATTACACAGTTGCACAGTTACACAGTTACACAGTTACACAGTTACACAGTTACACAGTTACACAGTTATCTAGTAGATGAGGTTGAAAAAAATAGATATGTCCATCAAGTTCAACCTATGCTAAATTTAGATGACAGATACTTCTCCTATATTTGTATTTACAGTGCAGTATATTGATCAAAAGGAAGGCAAACAAAAAACCCCAGTGAAACATTATACAATATGTCACAAGGGGAAAAAAATCAATTCCCTCATGACTCCAATATTGGCAATCAGATTTCTCCCTGGATCAACATCCTTTCCATGTTTACTTATTTTGGTATATCCATGTGAGCACGTGATTTGCATATGGGACAAGGGTTAATAAACAGCTGACCGCAAAGGTTCCTCAAATGAATAGTATCTCCACCCAATCGTCCCACTATATCTTTAATCTGCTGTTGACACCACCAAAGGGTTAGGAGATGTACGTATAGAGCCTTTGATCTCTGTTGATTATGAAAGCTATGCATTTAACACACAAAAATCTGTTGTTCCAAAATGTGTCCGAAAATGTAAATTACTCCCTCATATAGTGCAACAGTTCAATCAGAGCCCAAAGTTTTACTTATTAAAGTTTATCTTTAATATACAAAATGTACAGTGCTCAGGTTACAGAAAAATATTATTACAAGAAACATCTAGTATAAAATGCAGACAGTTCCTTAAAATCAAAAGAGAAAATAAACAGAATATAGCTTACATTATTGCTTAACATTCATCAAATCTTTTACAAAGAGGTCTTAATACATAATTAAAATGCAAGGTTTATATTCTAAATTCCCCTAATTAAGAACTACATAAGTCCACTTTTCAGGGTGTGGTCTCTATGTACTTAATATACACACCAATATGACAACCTAATTTCTATTTTTGCATGACAGACAGATATCAGAGATTATATATAAAAAACCCTGTTTATTGGTATCATTTGATTTCTGTGCTCAAAACGGTTACACAAATATCTATTTGTTATTCTTGCGAATTTCTGCCAGGACATTTCGCATTTAGTAAAAGTACCCACTTTTGGAACTGTCATACTAGCCCCGTCCCTGATATTCTACAGAACACAAAGGCATCCCTTTCAAGTTACATTTAAAAGGTTTCCATTTATGCTAGTGTCAGGACAGCCATATATTAACCCCCCCCCTCCCCCTCACCTGCAAACCCAGGTGTTGACTCCAGATAACATTAGTCCTATAAAACACATGAAACTAGGCCTGGTCAGTGGTTTGAAATACCATAAACAATTCTTGTGTTTTTAAGACATTGTTTAAGTCAACATTAACCTCTTGTGTGCCAGATTAAAATACTAAATATCTTATGATATTATCGTAACATCCTGTATAACTTTCCTTTCTATATTGTATCTGCCATCACCATCTCCATGGGTTGTAAACCCCACATTGTTGCTGCCCTTACTGTTAAGAACCCATTATTTTGTTGATGGTGAAATCTCCTGTCCTCCAATCCTAAGGGATGACCCTGTATAATTTGTATTGGCCGTGGGATGCATTGTTCTTTTGAAAGTTCCTTGTATTGACTCCGAATATATCAAATAAATTTGTCAGTTTCTATGCAGTTGTTCCTATTGATTAATAAATAATATCACCATGTCATATAGCAAAATTACCTAAAGCAGAAATTCTTCCCCCAAATGGATTATTCTATCTTACTGAACTGGGGAATGCTTGATCCGAGTTGATCCGTGGTCCCCTAACCTCCAGGGATTCCCTTGTTCTCGAGAGCATGAGTTTTAAAAATTTTTTCTAGTTTCCAAAGGAAAACTAAAAAAAATGCCAAAGATGGTCGCCGAGGCCACCAATAAAAAAAACGGCACTGGAATTCTATTGGCTAAGGCTGACCTTTGCATCAACTGGACAAAGTATTCTTGCCCAATGGACAAAACTTCTCATCACTTTGGAACACTGGACATCAAGGGACCATCAAACAGCTCTAGGAGTCTCCCCAGGTAAGATTATATATATATATATATATATATATATATATATATATATATATATATACAGAAAAAAAGACTGCGCTTGGGTAGAGAGTGATAGGAAATGCAATAATAGTATATAATAAATAATAACAATATAAAATGTATATATGGATTTAAAACCCATATACAGTAAATAAATTCTTACTGTGCAATCAGAAAATACATGAATAAATAATAAAAAAGATGTGCTGTGGATCCTTGATCAAATTACAAACTTTAAAATGAGTCCTCTGAAGTCCCAAATGAAATCCAAATGTGGAAAAGAGTTACACAGAAGCACTGTCAGGATGAAGGTAGCTTCTTTAAAAGGGCACAACGACCTCCCTCTCCACCTGCATAGACAATGAAAGAAAAAAGCGCCCAATCCTAGTGCATTACTGTGCAAAAAGTACTTAATTTCCCAATAAAAATGTTCAAATTGAACTCACAAACAAAGAGAATAAAATAGCATTTTATGAGTCAATACTCATGCTCCATGGTTCTGTAGGCGTTCCTGTTCCTCTGCTCCGCTCCGTGACTCCAGAATTCAAAAGAGACGCTTAACAGGACACACAGCACACTTGTCCCTACGCGTTTCAACAGAATAAGCTGTTTTCATCAGGGGATCAAGGAGGATCAAGAAGTCTTGATAAAGGGCCTACCGGTCCGAAACACGTAGGAGGTGCATTTTTGTCCCCATGGGGGGTTTTCTTGTTACCAGTCATGCACTGAAATAAAGGACATTTACTTTTACTCCACCTGGCTCCCTGGCTGTGCGCCATTTGCTGCTGTTTGTTTTTGTACTCAGGAGGCAATACCATGTTCAGAGTGCTGGATGTGAGCAGGCTGGGCGGTGATTACCTTGGTCAGGGTTCTGGATGCATGCAGGCTGGGCGGTGGTTACCTTGTTCAGGGTGCTGGTGCTTTCTCTTTCTTTCTCTCTCTCTCTCTCTCTCTTTCTTTCTCTTTCTCTCTCTCTGTCTCTCTCTCCCCCCCTCTCTCTCTCTCTCTCTCTCTCTCTCTCTCTCTCTCTCTCTCTCTCTCTCTCTCTCGTCTTTTCTTATTTGTATATGTAAAGCTGGCCATCGTTTGGTGCTCCTGTTATAATTCTGTAAAAATCCTAATTGTGCGACTAACATAATGGCTGCCATCTATCTGTGTGATGCAGTCTAAGAAATGCTGCAGCTAATATGTAACATTATATTACTAAGTATAGCACATTATTGTTACAGCTGTCCGAGTAATAGACAGCCTGCTGTTTGGAACACAGCATAAGATCAGTTTGTAATACTTTGCTGCCAAAGGGCAGAGCTCAAAATGGTATCTGTCAGAGCCTGTTTCAAGTGAGTGGATATGACTTACTAAATGGTTGCTGAAGCAACCAAAGGATGGTCATTAAAAAAAATAATTAAAAATGGCATTAGGAGTTTGAAAAAATGCAGACAATATTATCTAATATTACAGTACTGCTCTATAAAAAAACCATATAGAATTGTTCATGTTTTACTGCGTTAACCCCTAGAGGCCATAGTTACATGATACATGTGATATCAGTAACAGTGTGAAAACAACCATTTAAATTAATTGACCATTTGTATACAGGATCTCTTTTCTGTCAAGTTGATGCCAACTTTTCCTTGACATACTGATACGATACAACTGACTAATACTGTATATAAATATTGACTCAGTCACGAGGCTGTGTCTTTACTCTTGTTACAAACAAGTCAGCTTTCACACATTTCCCCCTTTTTTTTGGTTTCTCTTTTCTTATTTCCAAATACTCTGTCACATATTAATGGTGAATTACAGGCCAGCTAATGTACATCATAATGGTACAAAAAACAAAGACACCTTTGTCGTGTACCTGAACACGATAGTTACGTTATACTGCAGAACGCAGGTGGACCCGGGTTTATACCGTGATCTTCTTTCTCTATTTTCTGTAAACAAATTCCTTACAAATACGAAGATCCTGTGTGTTTTTTTCTTTCTTGTTGGACTTTTGGGGCGCTGTGGCCATTCCTACTGAATATTGGAATCCATTCAAAAAAACGAGAATTTTGTTATTTTCTTAATAAATAATGGCAGAAAAATACCAAATATAGGGTCCCAATCCACGAACGCCAGTCTTTCCAAAAAATACCGGAAAGTGCTTTTTGGGACTCAAGCAGAGCAGATTCCCGATGTAATGGCTGCAGTGTCAACAATATATCTTAGAGCATTCAAAAACATGAGAAACATTACAAGATTAGCACACGCGGCATACAGTAGCAGCTTCAACAAATTGAGTTTGACTAAGTTAAAAAAAATTAAAATACTCCAACAAGTTTTGCTAGAAGGCTGCCTTCTTTGCCATAACAAATAGCCTATAATGAATCTTCCAATCAATTAACAAGATGGCACAGTGCCTGATTTCATCAGCCACTTTGAGATTAATTTAACTCTGCGTTTGTCATGCTTCAATCACTGTTCATAGGAGATGGAATTTACAAAGGGGAAAAGAAGCGTCTCCATGAAACAGCTCTGATAGGTTTCACACTACTGGTTACTTGGAAGATGCAGTGAACGTGTAAAGCTTCCATACACACACACACATTCACTTTCTTCCACTCTGAAGACTTCTATCTTGTAATCTTTTTAATACATTATTCATACACGCCTTCCAAAGTCTCTCTACCCCAGGCTGGCTGACTGGGAATTCAATGAAGACTTTGGAGACTAGAATACTCAAGCATTTTGATGGTTATAAAATGTCCCTTATACTTAAGCATGAAAGAAAGATGTACTATAGATGGAATAATATGTTGACAGGGTGTTTTCCCTTTTCTTGCACTACAAAAATGTTCAGGTCTATAGGAAAGCTGAATAGAGTTAAATTGTTCTTTGCTAGGTTCAACCGAATAAGGTTTCTTTCACATATTTTGTCTTGTAACACAACACATTGCAGGCCTATCCTACCTCTCCGAACACAATTGTAACCTTGTCTGTAACTGTTACATATGCCCATAATCATATATTCTCTCTAACTTCCTGGTAAAACATCTTATACATAAATAAAATGTAATAGACAACTTATTTGAATGGCTATCACGTGGCAGTTCAATCAATTCAATGTATATTTACATCCTACAGTACGTACATATAAAATAGTAGTGGTAACAAGAGTGAAAATAAATAAATATGTTTCATCCTCTACATTGTGTTCTAGTAATAATGTGTGTCTCATTGTGTTGAATAAAGCGCACTTCAGAGCCTCTGCTCCCCGCCAACATTTTATATTCACTTCCGAGCATTTTAACGAAATCATTTCCACCTCCTGCCCATTATCATCCGTAACTCTTATCACCTTGTAAAATCTCAAGAGCTGTACATTCACTGTACAATAAACTTCTCAAGCCCAGCATATTGAAACATGGAAAAGGATACTTTGTTACTACTGATTGAAAATCCATTTCTCACAAGCCGTCCTTCTCCTCACAGTCATTTTTTGTTTTTGTGTTACTTTTTATTTAACATTTTCAAGACAGGTTCACAAGATATTTAACTTATATCACAAGTCACATTTTACAGAACAAAGAGCAGGGGTTAAATAATATTGGGGGGTGGGGGGGGGTGTGGGGCATAAGATACATACAAGACATGCAGTGCTACAATAAACATTTATATATATATATATATATATATATATATATATATATATATTCCTTCAGCGTTAGGACTCCAGTAGATCCATATATCACCTAGAATCTTATTTGCTTATTAAAATGTGTAAACCAGGGCTCCCAAGTATTGATAAATCTATTGGTGGAGTGGAGAAGATACGCCGGCAGTCTCTCGAGGTAAGCCACATCCCATATTTTATTGCAAACACACTGGAAAGGGGGCCGGGGTTTTATGTTTCCAGCAGTGAGCAATGGAGCATCTTGTTACATTAAAGATACTAGCGATTAATTTAGACTCCAGGTTGCTTAAATTGGGAGTTGGCGCCCCCAGAATCACAAAGAGGGGGTTTCAAGGAATACGAAAGCCAGATACCTCTTCTGCTAATTGAAGAATTTTGTCCCATAGGGGTTTAATTTTAGGCCATTCCCACCAGATATGAAGGGTGGAGCCCTGGCTGCCACATTCCCTCCAACACATACAGTATGTGAACTATTTGGGTAAATTGGGTTTAATTTTACCAGTGTGTAGTAACAACGATATATAATTTTATATACATTTTCCTTAATCACTACATAGGTGGAGTTTTTACCTGCTGCCTCCCAAATATCTCGCCAAGTTTCCATATCTATAGCTACTGTATGTCAAGGTCCTTCTCCCATGCCCACATATAGTTGTCTGTTTTAGGGTCACAAGGAATATTACGGATTGCATGGTAGAGGTCAGAGGTGATTCCCTTGGTTAAAGATTGGGTGATACACCAGGATTCAAATTGATTAATTTTTAGTGGTACATTTTTTTGGTATTTAGATTGGATAAGGTGTCTAAGTAATCATCCCTACAGTGATTTTAAGGGCAAAGTTCAAGTAACTGACCTGAGGAAGCGTGAAGTCATCAGTATTTTAGGATATTTTGTAGCTATCAAAAAACCTCAATGTTCTATTCAATAAATATGAAAAAGGCCTGGGATATTGTGACCGTTCTATATTCATTTCTACAAAGAATTCAATACAAATGTATTCCAAACCTACAACGAATCTAGTCATTTCTAGCTAATGTTACTATAAACCTGCTTTAGAACAAGAAGTGAGTTTACTAAACATGCAAATACATTGTTTATGTGTCGGATGTAATTCCCCGCATTCTGCCTCTTGTAGGATATCAGTGATACGTTCTTTATTAAATTGTTTCAGTGCATAAAACACATTTTCATTGAACGACCTTTCATCGATTCCTTGAAGCAGGTCGCTTGGTTTGTAAACTTTTTTCCTCATTGCGGCCTTGTTACAGATATAATAGGGGCTGCCGACACTGGGGGAGATCTTGACAACTGTCTTGGACCCAGCGTCTGGGGGGGCCTGGCCTGAGCTGGAAGTTGGGCCTGGCTAGAGGTCAGGTCCAACTTCCGCATCAGGCTGCTGGGCCCCAGCTCTCCTCAGCTGCTGTGACAAGCCTCTGATTGCTGCCGGTCCCCAGCTGCTGTGGTGGGCCTACCCCGCTAGCCGACGTCGGAATTGGGCCTGCAGGGAAATTGAGCTTAAATTTGGGAACGGCATGGCACCGGAGGCCTGGGACCACCCACAAGGTAAAATTGTGTGTGTATTGTGTGGGGGGGGGGGGGGAGGGGCGGGAGGAGAAACAGTGTGTGTATTGTGTGTAGTGGAGGTTAATTGTGTGGGGATTGTGCGGGGGGGATTGTGCGGGGGGGGGGGATTGTGCAGGAGGGGGGAGAAATTGTGTTGGCATTGTGGGGGAGGATTGTGTGGGTATTGGGGGGGATTGTGTGGGTATTGGGGGGAGGGATTGTGTGTATATGTGTGTGGGGCTGCTTTGGTGTGAGGATGAGGGGATTTAGGGACTGGGATTGTGTGAGGAAGATGAGATTATTATAATGGGATTTAGTGTTAGGAGGGGTTGTGAGGGAGTGAGATTGAAAGAAATAGGAGGGGGTCATTGAGTGATAAAGGAGGGGGAATAGAGGGAGAGGAGGAAAAGAGGGAGAGGGGCGAAAGAGTGAGGGGGAGAAAGAAAGATGGGGAAGGAGGGACAGAGGGAGTGTGGGTATTGTATAGGGGAGAAATTGTGTGGCATGGGGGTGATTGTGTGGGTATTTGGGGGGGGGTTGTGTGTGTGTGCATGAGGGGGTTAAGTGTGAGCAGGATAGGATTGATGGAGATTGATTGAGCATGAGAAGGGGGGATTGAGGGAGTGTGATTCAGTGAAAGAGGAGGGGGAAATTGAGTGATAGAGGGGGCATTGAGTGATAGAGGAGGGGGAAAGAGGAAGATGGAGAGAAGGATGGAGAGAGGGTGTTGGAGACACAGGGGGGAGAGAAATATATGGGGTGAGGGAGTAGTATGAGAGGGGTGATATAGCAATGAGGTGTGTAAGAGAAAGAGGGGTGTTCACAAGGCTGCGAACATGAGGAGACCAGTAGAAACCCTAGTCCTGGATTCAGTGAAAGCTATAATCCGCTCTGGAAATGATTCATGGATTTCAATCTTGTCCCATCACAGGCTGCCGAGTTTTGTAGAAATGTCTGCTGTCTATGTTGATTGCATCTTAATATCCTGGAACACATTAAAGATGGATACAGGGCTGCTTGTGAAAGTAACAACCTTCTTATTAAGTACAAAGAGTATATGCCCTTGTTTTACAAATCTTCTTTCCACTAACATCTTATTCTAAAATAAAACATCCATGAGTGAATCTCCATGTGTCCCATCACATTGTCACACGCCCAACAGTGGTTACCCAGCAGGCCAGTTTTCTGACGTACTGTACCACTTAGCAATTGTGAAATTCTCCAGTATTTTTCTATTGGTTGATTTTTAATATAACATTGGGGTCCTTAAAATGGCCGACAGTGTTAATTTAAAAAAAAGCTGCTCTGTAGCCCGGGTTTGAACCCTGCAAACCTGGATTAACAGCAGCCCTTTTTCTTCAGCTATTACAAAATGGAAATACTGCGATATTGGATGCTCTGCTCTTCGGAGGTAGTTTGGAAAAGAGAAAGTGTAGCCCATTGTAACAGGTTGTGATAACTTCTAACAGACCAGCATAAAATTCTTCATAGCTGAAATTTTACAGTTCATAGCTTTCGAAACCTCATTGGCTTCTTCGTCAAGCGCAATAATAATGTATAATTTAATTTACTTAGGGGCCTCAATAAGGCACTAATCGAGCACTTATCGGCCAAAATGCCTACTGCTATTCAGTAAGCCTCTGTGGCGATAAAGGCATAAATCGCTCAAATTTTCAGCTATCAAAAGAAAATCACCGGGTGAGCCGCAATAAGCCACTTATCGGCAGGATCTGAAACTCGTGCAATTCTAGTAGCCTCTTCTAGCTTATCGAGGCTAATCGCAGCTCTAGAATGGCGAGTTTCTCCCAAAATCCTCACGCCAGGAAAAGTTGGCGCAGGGCTAGTGAGAAGCTGCTGAAAAGGCGGCGAGACAGGACTTAGGGAATAATGTTTTTTTCCTGCATCAGATTCATACCGGGAGTTTCCTGAGCTGATACCCATTAATATCAGCACCGGAGGCCCCCGGCATGAATCCCATGCAATAAAAATCCATTTATAGTCAACTTCCTTACCTTAGCGGCTAATCGCTAAAGCAATGAAGGGGTTAACTACCACTGACATGTTTATTGTAGGTAGCGGACATGGCTGAAGGTGGTATTTGACCTGTGGTGTGTGTTTAAGCCACGCAGGGGGGTTGCGGGTGACGTTAACTCCTTCATTACCTTATCGTTACTAGCGCTAAAGTAATGAAGGGGTTAACCCCTCCCGCTACGTACCCGGTAGGTATAAACATCAACCAGGGGCCAAATGCCCCCTTCACCCATCCTCGCTACCGACAATAAATATTTTAAAACACAAAAATCCTACTACCATCCTCCTCTTCCCCAACAACCCCCCCAACACATACAGAAAAATAATGGGCATAATTACTATTATCCAAATATTGATAATTGTGCAATTGCCCATTATAAAATCAAACATTAACCAACCAGCATTAATAAAGTAAATAAAATGTTTAACTTACACTTGCCAGCATGAAGGGCGTCCTCGTCAGCATATTCCAGGTCTATGTCTTCCGATGCCAGCAAGAATACAAGAAAAAATACAATCTAATGGCCACTAACAAGTAAAATACTGAATGTATGAAATTGTTTGTTTTTTTCAGGTTTTTTTATTGTATTTTTTTTTTTTATGTATTTGCTAGCCCATTGACTGATAATGTATTAATCTGTGGTCAGGGTATAGATAAATACAGTGACAGGTAATGCATTTTTTGGCAAATGCTTGTCTACTATTGTTATTTTTTCTATTTGTTTTTATTGTTTGGATGTAATTGTTTGTAATTTGGATGGCTTGTTTTAAGTACTTTTCAGGATTGGTTAGCGGTTTCAATTAATAAATAAATTAATTAATTAATTGTTTTGTTGGCTAGTGGTTTTATTTATTTAATTTATTTGTTGGCTACTGGTTTAAATTAATTATTTGTTTTATTGGATACTGGTTTAATTTCTTTAATTGATTGGTTGGATAGATTATTTTTATTTGTATTCTTATGTTTTGTTGAAAAACATAATTGTAATTCTTTTGCTGTTTAAGTGATTAATGTGATCAGATTATTGTGTATTTTTGGCCTTAATTATTTTTATTAGGTTGACCATTGAGTGATGTAGTGGCTTTCATACACATATTATATGGGTATGATATACCACTGTGGCAATCAATGGATGCAGGGTGTGTATTGTGGGTCCGGGGTGGGTGGTTAGGCCTCCCGGATAGGTAGCAGGGACAGGGTTTAACCCCTTAATTACTATAGAACTTATTAATCAATACGGTGGTTAAGGGCTCAGGGGGCATTCGATTGTATTATTGTTTATTGTTTTGTATTATTGTATTATTGTTTATTAATGTACTCTTTCTGGCAATGGAGGACATGGATCTGCAGTATGCTGATGAGGACGCCCTTCATGATGGAAGGGGTAAGTAGAAAGATGTATTTTCTTTATTTATGCTGGCTGGTTAATGTTTGCTTTACAATGGGCAAATCCACGATTATCCATATCTGGATAATAGTAATTTTCCCCAATACAGTACTGTATGTGTTGGGGGAGGGTTGTTGGGGGTAGAGGAGGTGGGTAGTAGGGTTGTTGTGTGTATTTTTATTTATTGCGGGTAGAGGGATTGGGTGAAAGGGGTACTAGCCCCACAGATGGATGTTTAGGCCTACCGAGTGGTAACGTGAGGGCTTAACCCCTTCATTACCTTAGCGCTATTAACCACTAAGGTAATGAAGGGGTTAACTCCACCCGCAACCCGCAACCCGCAACCCCCAAAAGGCGTAAACATCCACCAAGGACAGAATACCACCTTCACAAACCCACGCTACCCGCATTAAACCATGCACTGGTGGTTAACCCCTTCATTGCTTTAGCGACTAGCCGCTACGGTAATGAAGCTGGTTTAATATTAATTTTTATACCAGAGTAGATGAGCAGCGTGGTCTCCGGAGAAGAACCGCTTTGATTTCAGGTCCGGGAACCCCCTGCTTCCGAGCTACAGGCCTCGTTATGGGGTGCCAGTATCTCCTATGCATTTAAATATCCCGCGTCACGTGACCGGGGAATACAATGCATAGTAACGGGGCCTGTATTTCGGGAAGCAGGGGGTCCCCGGACCTCAAAACAACGCAGTTCTGCTTACAGAGACACCCTGCTCATCTACACTAGAGTAGTATTAAAATGGTGATTAAAACACATTGATCTCTGACGAGATATGCGCAGCTGCAGCTGAAACAAATCGCCAGATTTGGCCTTTTGAGAGAGGCGATCATCACGCTGCGGCTACTCGCCCGGTTTGGGGATTTTTGCTATCACAGGTAATCGAGGCTTTCTGATACCGTGATAGCAACGCTCCAAAAACAGGTGGCGAAAACGGCACAGCGATTCATTTTATGAAGGCTTATAGAATAGGCCCCATGGGCTCTTATGTTGATCAGCTAAATGGTAACCCAACCTACATAGCATCTGCTTTTCTCCAGAACCAATACGGACACTTGAACTTTGAACTTGCATTTTATAGCAGCTCCCGGCTCTGTTATTATGTATGGCAAGGTGTTCAGTCAATTTGATATTGTACTGTAGATCATGACGACTTTAAGGTACAGCTGGATTTCCGTACTTTCTTGGCTTCTATTTCACGCTACAGTCTTTCCCATTGTTATGGCTCTGTGGTGCGGCGGTTGATATCTTTGATTTAGGGTCCCATGTAAATGTGATATAGAAATAGAGTTGGGCAGAGTTCATCAAGCTGAAGTGGAAATATGTCAGATCAGCAAAGCCCAATAAATTCCGGCAGCATCCTTCCACATAACCGTAAGCCTCCATATGGGTAGCAATAGATCACAAACTGTCACACTATGTCACTCTAAGAAAAAGCTGAGGGGAAAAGTGTCAAATGATCTTTTGTGTTAAAGGGACATTTATTACTATGAATTTTTCCCCCCGTTTTTTGAAGAGTGAGACCAACAAGAGTCCCAGGATTGTGGTTATTACTATTATTCCTATTATTATTATTAATAATAATAATAATACCCTATTTCCTCGATTGTAAGACGCCATTGATTCTAAGACGCACCATTGATTTAATAAAAAATAATTGGGAGGAAAAAAATCCCTCTATATTAAATGTGCAGAATTTTTTTGTTTATTTTTTAACTAGCAGGGTCACATGACACTTCAATAACCAATGGGGAGAGAGAGGCAGACACAGAATGGGGAGCGACAGGCAGAATGGGGGGAGAGAGAAAATGGAGAGAATGGGAGGGAAGGGGGGGGCAGAGAATGGGAGGGAAGGGGGAGAGTGGGAGGGAAGGGGGGGGAGAGAATGGGAGGGAAGGGGCAGAGGAGAGAATGGGAGGGAAGGGGGGGGAGAATGGGAGGGATGGGGGGGAGAGAACGGGAGGGAAGGGGGGGAGTGGGAGGGAAGGGGGGGAGAAAATGGGAGGGAAGGGGGGGAGAGTGGGAGGGAAGGGGGGGAGAGAATGGGAGGGAAGGGGGGGAGAGAATGGGAGGGAAGGGGGGGAGAGAAGGGGGGGCGAGAGAAGGGGGGGAAGGAAGGTGGGGGAGAGGATGGGGGGCGAGAGAAGGGGGGGAAGGAAGGTGGGGGAGAGGATGGGGGGGGGCAACACACAGACCAGAGAGAGACAGATATGGCAGGGGCAGTGTGGGGGGGATTTTTCTTAACCCTTTTGCTGTCAGAGCAGTCAGCATCAGATTTCAAAGCAGTGAAAGAGGAGAGCATGAGAGAGCAGTAAGAACAGGATGGGTAGGAAGGTGTCCTGGATAAATAAACACACTAGCCATTTACATTTAGTGGCCCGATGTTAAAGGGGGGGGATTCTGGGCAATGTTGATGTGCCCTGACAGACATCTCCGATCCCTCTGCACATCATGGGAAGGGGAGGAGAGGGGGGTGATCGCAGCCATGTGCTGTTCATGCACACTGTGAATATACTGGCCGGCATCATCGATTCTAAAACGCAGACCTATTTCAGCCATGTGAAAATAGGAGAAAAAGTGTGTCTTAGAATCGAGGAAAAACGGTAATAATAATAATGATAATATTAATAATAATAATAATAATATCATTATTTATTTAGGATACACCAACAAGTTTAATAGTGCAGTATAATGGGGTTGAAGAACAATAATTAACACGCTGTTATAAAGAGATATACTGTACATCAATTTAAGTTTGATAATATAATAGTTTTATGAACAGTGAGGTTTAGGTTTGGAAATGGAGCACACAGTAGCTAGCAGAGAGACAGTAGCTGTTGGCTGCTTCTGAAAGTAGTCGGTGATGGAACATACAAGCTGTAGGCATCCCCACTGGTGAGCTCTATGTGAGGTATCCCCCTAACCTAGACACCCCCTAACCCAAATAGGACCACGTCTGCAACTAGACCAAACACCACGCTATCTGACACCCCCTAACCCAAATATTTATTTATAAAATGTTTTACAGGAAGTAATACATTGAGAGAAACCTCTCGTTTTCAAATTTGTCCTGGGCATAGAGTTAAGATGATAAATAATACTGCACATGGTTACAAATACATAGGACCAGCTCTGCGACTAGAACAAACTCCACGCTGTCTGACACAGGAAAGTACTGAATGGGAACATGACTAAGAAAGCAAAGAATATATTTGAAAAAAGAAATGTTTGTTATAAAGAGTAAACAACATTATTGATTTACTATCCAGCATGTATGGGCTTGTATTTGACTTTTACCAGATATGTTGCCCGTTTCAGAATCATCGCACTAAAGATACAGTGGAACCTACAGTACAAACCATAGCAAATGGCATTGCTGATGTCATATTAATGTTTGGAAATCTTTAATTGCCTTGTGTGTGCCCATGTGCTAACCTTTTTTTTTCACAATGTGCCCATTTTTAGTGATATAGTTTTGCACACAAAAATGTCTATTACAATCGTCAGCCACGTAGAGGTGAACAAAAAAGATTAATGTGCTACAAAAAGTAATATAAAGAATAAAGTATAGTGTTAATATGTTAGGGAGATGTTACATTTCCTATTTTATATATATATATATATATTTAGTCATACTGTATACTGTGTGTGTGTGTGTGTGTGTGTGTGTGTGTGTGTGTGTGTGTGTGTGTGTGTGTGTGTGTGTGTGTGTGTGTGTGTGTGTGTGTGTGTGTGTGTGTGTGTGTGTGTGTGTGTGTGTGTGTGTGTGTGTGTAACATTTGAATAATAAAATCACATACATTTTAAATCAAATTGCAATCTACACATAAAATATATAGACTTTTAGAGGTCAACCTCCATATAGTCCATAAGATGAAAAAAAGATTCATTTGAAGGAAGAAGTTCTTATCTTGCTAGAAGTCAGCAAAGTAAAACTTGGTGTAAACACTAATGAGTTTTTCCATCGATAGCGCAGAATTACGTTGCTCTTTATCGACCCAAAATGTACTGTTTTTGACGCAGCAGGGTAAAATACTGTACCGTATATACTGTAGGGTATCAACATTTATTATTTTCACAGTAGAGCAATTCTAAATAAATGACACTAATTATTTATATTTACTAATACTAGCTATCACTAAATACGTAGAAAACAAAAATAAAAATTCTGTTTTTACGAAGCAATGAGTAAAAAATATTTTCAACCAATGAACACCGCGTCACACTCACAATGACCGACATACAAACATCTTATGAAGGTTTGTCCTAAAATAATGATGAACAATAAAAATGCAAATATAATCTTAGTATGCAGACCCCAGTATGTTTTGTACTTATCTGTGACTAATTTCCTTTGCCATTGTAGGACAGTATTAAGACTGTGGGGGGTGTCCTATCTATAGATAGTAGAACTCCAAGCAGGTGACCCCCTGCTTTAATTGTCCCTACTGCCTATGTCAGTGCTTATCTTGATTTCTCAAAAAATGCACACTCTGGTTATTGTGCCTGGGTGACAGCTTCTTGCTTGTAAATCTGTCAGAATCAGAGTTTTTGTTCAACTGTCTTATCCCACCTCCCATGCAGAAAGGACTTAAATATTTGAACAGTATGTATAGATATTCATCATTTGCATTATTCCGTGATAATACATTCTGGGGAATCAATGTGACACATTGGAATATTTCACGTGGAAGAAAATAAACGTGGTCAGTTGCACTTCTATTCATCAGGACACCATTTCAGAGACACATACAGGTGCAGCCACGAGTATCCGAACACTTACCTTGAAAAATCTGGGGCAATCTCCCAGTAATGCTGCAACATTTCTGTGGCATTTCTGCAGACATACTAATGGGCCATCGGATTAACACAGCGGGAGTCCCTGGCAGTCCCATTAAAACTGACCAAGGATCCCCACTGTGTTAATCCGATGGGCCATTAGTCTTTCTGCAGAAATGTCAGAGAAATGTTGCAGCATTACTGGGAGATTGCCTCAGATTTTTCAAAGCAGTGTTCGGATTCTCGTAGCTGCTTCTGTATAACCCTAATGATTAGTGGAATGAGCTGATTTATAGGTGTGTTCCTGCAGTACATGGAGGCCGCAGGCTTGTGAGACTACATTGCTGGCTCACACAACAAGCACACAGCAGCCTCATGATGCATTTGCATCTTTCATTCTCCTTGTGCCATTTGTCTCCCTCTGTCGTGCAGTTGTTCTCGGTCCTCCTCTGCCCTCCATCTTACTCATTGTACACTGTTTCTATTGATTCTCTCTCCTGTCTGTTTTGTCTCGTTGGCAGTAACATAGTCATTAGGATTGGAAAAAAACATGTCTATCCAGTTCACCTTTTTGTTTAAAGTTCCTCGTAATTGTCCCCTTTCTGCCTGTAGGATGCAAGATAGCCAACACTGAACACAGAAGAATCTGTGCTTGGATTTAAGGACTTGCTGGGTGAATTAGGATGACCCAGTCCCCACATTATCTGTTAATGTAAATGTATTCTATGATAAGCATGAGTGCAAGATTGACTTTGTCTGAGGTTTCTAATGCATAGCCTACTTCAACCAGTCTAATAGCAAACTTATTAGGCACATCATGTTACTAATACTAAGAATCATTAATGCTCATCGCTAATGGGCAGAAAGAAATCAAACCATCTCTCATCCAAGTGATGACCACGTGGGTCAGTGCAGCATCTTAGCAATAATTAAAATGTCAAATGACAGCATTTTAACATAAAGGTATGAAAAGCACTGTAGCTTGATGAAGTCATTTCTGTTCACACTTAACGTTTGCAAAGGTTTTGTAAACATATCACAACTTTACCTGCGTGCAATGTAACCTTGCTTTCTGCTTTGATCACGCTGACTTTGAAACAATCCGAAAATTCATGCAACAATTAACAGGGCTTAATCACTTACAAACCTCCTGAGAGCCGTCTGTGCAATAAAATTGGCATATTAAAGATATGAAAAAATAATTGCAGGTGCAACTAAACATGATTAATGATCAGACAACAGCACCAACACGAAAAGAATATTAAACAGTTTTGGACTTTTGCAATAAGTAGGTAATTTGTTTGGTTACAAGTTAATAGTACTGTATAGACAGCACCATGATTGCCATTTCCAACACATGCGATATAACGTTGGTAGACAGACAGTGTTGGCCGTACCTTTCAAGAAATCAAATGAAGCTGGTTCCACTCAGAACATGTTCAGAACACGTCATTTGGTCTTTCTATCAATGCAAAATTACTACATCTGAAGCAATATTTTCACTGCAGCATTTTACCAAAGAACAAAAATATTTAGCTTTCAATGGGATTTTTGTTATTTGATCCATGTGGTGATATTTCCCTCCCCCCCAGATTTTCCCCACTTTTACGTGATACATACTGTATAGGCCTATTATCTATTATCAGTGAGGGCCCATTGTTAAACATTGTATAAATATAGGGATAACAATGCTTGACTGACAAGCAGTAACGGAGAAAGAGAAAAGGGCAGACATCGGGATGTGCGAATGTCACTGACCAGTTCAAGACAATTTTAGCTACTACATTAACTGTGTAGGACCAACCCCCTAACACAACTCATCACAAGCTGAAAGAAATGTCTTACTGATAGTACCCAATCAACATGTTTAATATCTTTCAACCAATATCTACAGTACCAAAACTCAACCAATAAAGTGTATACATCAAACAAAAAGTGATGTTGTCATTTGACAGTAAATGGATCAGATAGTTTACAGCTTTAAAACCATTAAGGCGATCAGTGTCTTTCTGGGTCAAAAGGCCTTGTTGAAAACTGTGGAAGATACAATTGGGACTGTGAGCTTTACTCATTGGGAGGATATCCTCTACAGGTGTCCAAAGATTTGTTTTATTCACGTTTATAGGTTTATATTTGTATGTATGTAACCCTGTTTCCCCCACCCAATCTCACATAGGGTCTATCTTGGGGAAAGCTGCTCTGGTTACTCATGGTAGTGTGGTGCAAACATGCTGGTAACAGGGGGCCCTGGGTCTCCCGCATGGTGTTATGGGGGAGGTCAGGACAGGCTTCGGGGGTCTTGCCTGAATCGTACTCACGGTGACAGCGCCTAAATCTCTTGCAGCCCCCAGATGTATGGGGAGAAATCTCTGCAGGAGAACTATCTCTTCCCCTCCCTGATAGATTTCAGTCTCAGGGCAGGAGAACTTAGAAACAGTGGATCTTTATTCAGTCTCTCTCTCTGAATCACAGCAGTGCACAGCTTACACTGGATACCTTCTTATCACTCAGGTCTTCACCTTTAGGATGTCCCTGGACCTTCATTCCCGGCCACCAGCTGCCAGAAGCAGTCCTTGCTCTTCCCTTACCCCCTTGTGTGGTAAGGGGAATAGTCTTCCACATGTCCCCGTAGGGAAGGCCTCAGTAAGCAGAGCCCTGCACTTCTGAGTTGGAGAGACCACACCTCTATCACGGTAGAGGCACAACACACTAAATGGAGATGTGCAGCTCCATAAGTAAGTTCCAGTAAGAACCAGCCCCCTGTCCCTAATTGGACAGCAGGCCGATTGCACTACCTTCTCTGACTCACTGAGCTGCAAGGTGTGGGGAAAACCCATGATTACTCCTGGCTACCTTCCTTTACTAGGGATTACTGCCAGGAGGAGGGTAGACGTATAGCCCAAAACCAGCCAGGGCTACATATACATACATTTTTATACATATATTCACATTTATAATCTATCAGCTGTAGACTTTTATTTTACGGTATATACTTATATATACTTATCATGATATGGTCTGATCATTCTAGCATTGTCTCATTGATGTTCCTTAGTCAGAGTCGAAGGGGTATGTTGCAGATGGCTGTGAGATTATGGCCACAGGTAGCCATTGGTGTCACAGTGAATTATCAGTATTAAATAATCAGTTTGTAATGCCCCAAAGTACTTTCCAGTCACGCGGTCCTGAGGTCGTGAGGCACAATGGAGTGTCATAGCACAGTGCAGCGCTTGACTTTGGAGATAAGCCCCCTCTTGCGCCCCATTGGCGAACTCATAGAGTATGCATGCTGACTTAATTAAAGGGCTTGTGTAAGTGCTGTTTAGTGAGGCAAGGCTTTGTAAGTAGGTTAGTGCCGTTGTGACAGTTAGGGAGCGACTGAAGGAAAAAGAGGCAGAAATAGGGTAAGATGGTATAAAAATACAAGATAAATAGAAAAATAAGTGAGAAGCAGAGCGAAAAAAAGTGAGAGTTTAAAGAAAGTCAATTAAAGAGGTAAAGGGTTGAAATATGAAAGAGAAAGTGCGACAGAAAAAAATAGAGCGTCTAGAATGAAAAAGTATAGGCAGACAGATAGACAATGAAGTTAGAAGACGGGACAGGTAGATAAATAGAGAGATACATTAACAGAGAGATACTGAAGATAAAGAAATAGTTGGACCGATAGGAGTATACACACCAAAATTACAGAGAATATAAAGGTAGGTAAAGTTATACAGGTAAAGTAGGGACATACTGTATATAGATATATACAGTATGTACAGTATATGTATGCATCTACATATATATTTCTCAAACCGTTGTATGTATGTCTGCCTGTCTGTACTGTGTCTCCCTGTGTCTAGGTGCAATCACATTGGACCTTTGGCCCGTCACTCCGCCTCAGGTCAATGAGATGGCTCCCTTGGCCCGCCCGCCCCGCACACCTCTCATTGGCCGGTCACACACAGACACACAGACTCACATCCACCCCCTCTGGCCCTCCACAACGGCTGCCCGCCTTTGCCCACCAACCCTCGCCCATCCACCCTCTCACCCCTCCACCCTTCCCGGCGCTGGCCCGCAACAACGGAACTACCCCCTATCACCACTCCGTGGGACCTCACAAAGATCACCCTCTCTCCCGGTGCTCACCCACTCCCTCGGTGCTCACCCTCTCCCCCGGTGCTCCCTCCCACAGACCGCTCCAACTCCTCCCCCCCCCCAAGAGCACGCTCTCTCCGCTCTCACCTTAAGGCCTAGAGGCCGCGCCCCCAGCTCACCATCCCCGAGAGCGCTTTTCCAGCTCTCTCAGTCGGGAGCTGTACGGGCCGGCTGCCCACACCACCTCCTCATCTGAGCGTCTGAGCTCCGCCTCGCCGGGGGGAACCCGAGGAGGAGGAGGGTGGCCGGTAACCGGAGGAAGAGGAGGAGCGTGGCCCGGTGCGAGGTAAGTATACGCAGGGGAAGGGATCTTTCACGCAAAATCCCGGCCCTGCCTTTCACCCCCACCCTGGCCCTGCCTTTCACCCCCCCCCCCGGCCCTGCCTTTCACCCCCGGCCCTGCCCTTCACCCCCCCCCCCGGCCCTGCCCTTCACCCGCCCCCCCCCAGCCCTGCCCTTCACCCCCCCTGCCCTGCCCTTCCTCCCCCCCCCCGGCCCTGCCCTTCACCCCCCCGGCCCTGCCCTTCACCCCCCCCAGCTCTGCCCTTCACCCCCTACGGCCCTGCCCTTCACCCCCACCCCCCTTCACCCCCACCCTCCCTGCCCTTCACCACCACCCACCCTGCCCTTCACCCAAACCCCCCCTGCCCTTCACCCCCACCCTCCCTACCCGTCACCCCCACCCTCCCTGCCATTCACCTCCTCCTTCCCTGCCCATCACCCCCTCCCTGCCCTTTGCCCCCTCCCTGCCCTTCGCCCCCTCCCTGCCCTTCGCCCCTTCACCCCCTCCCTGCCCTTCGCCCCCTCCCTGCCCTTCGCCCCCTCCCTGCCCTTTGCCCCCTCCCTGCCCTTTGGCCCTTCGCCCCTCCCCTGCCTTTCGCCCCCTCCCTACCCTTTGCCCCTTTGCCCCCTCCCTGCCATTTGTTCTCTCCCAACCTTCGCCCCCTCCCTGCCGTTTGCCCCCTCCCTGCCCATCGCCCCCTCCCTGCCCTTCGCCCCCTCCCTGCCCTTTGCCCCTTCCCTGCCGTTCGCCCCTTCCCTGCCCTTCGCCCCTTCCCTGCCCTTCGCCCCCCCCCCTTCGGCCCTTCGCCCCCTCCCTGCCCTTTGACTCTTCGCCCCCTACCTGCCCTTCGCCCCCTCCCTATCCTTCACCCCCTACCTGCAATTCACCCCTTCGCCCCCTCCCTGCCCTTCGCCCCTTCGCCCCCTCCCTGCCCTTCGCCTCCTCCCTGCCATTCGCCCCCTCCCTGCCCTTCGCCCCCTCCATTCCCTTTGCCCCCTCCCTGCCCTTCGCCCCCTCCCTGCCCTTTGCCCCTTCACCTGCCCTTCGCCCCTTCGCCCCCTCCCTGCCTTTCGCCCCTTCGCCCCCTCCCTGCCTTTCGCAACTTTGCCCCCTCCCTGCCTTTCACCCCTTCGCCCCCTCCCTGCCCTTCACCCCCTCCCTGCCCTTCGCCCCCTCCCTGCCCTTCGCCCCTTCGCCCCCTCCCTGCCCTTCGCCCCCTCCCACCCCTTCGCCCATGCACTTCGCCCCTTCGCCCCCTCCCTGCCCCTCCCCCCTCCCTGCCCCTCGCCCCTTCGCCCCCTCCCTGCCCTTCGCCCCCTCTCACCCCTCCCTGCCCTTCACCCCCTCTCCCCCCTCCCTGCCCTTCGCCCCCTCTCCCCCCTCCCTGCCCTTCGCCCCCTCTCCCCCCTCCCTGCCCTTCGCCGCCTCTCCCCCCTCCCTGCCCTTCGCCCCCTCGCCCCCCTCCCTGCCCTTCTCCCCCTCCCTGCCCTTCCCCCCCTTTGTCCTCCCTACCCTTCCCCGCCCCTCCACGACCCCCGCCCCAGCAATCATGGGCAACGCCGGGTATATCAGCTAGTATCTTTTATTTCATAAGAACAATATTCACCTTTTTCATTAACATTTTTTTTTTGATTGCTCATTTTCTTTCCGATATATGATCATTTATGTAAGTTGGATTTGAGTGTTGACATAAATATATCAAAAACTATTATCACTAGGAGTTTAAACAACTGCACTACCTCGATTGAGCGCTATATGTACGTATGTTTGTATGTATATCTTTATTTATATAGCGCCATTCAGGTAGATAACGCATCACAGCAGTAATACACAGGACATAATAATATAATACATAACGGGAATAAGCGCTTGAGACATAAAAGTAACATTAGGAAAAGGATTCCCTGCAACGAAGAGCTTACAATCTAAGTGGTAAGTAGGAAGAACGTACAGCGACAGTAGGAAGGTGTTCTGGTAAGTGCGTCTGCAAGGGGTCACGGTCGATGTTTCCAGAGCTTAACCGCATTGCTTTCAGGTCCGGGGACCCTCTGCTTCCCGAGTTATAGGCCCCGATATTGGGTGCCGGTATCCCCTTGCAATGTTTAAATCTCCCGCGTCACGTGACCGGGACATTTAAACGTATAGGAGATACAAATGAAAATATCACTTGTGAGCACATTCACATGTCTTAGACAGGTCTGCAGCCCTGCTTTTCACTATTATCGCCTAGCATACAGTGCTTCCATGGCAGCAAGGGATTCTGGGAATTGACATGCAAATGAGCACACCGTGCCACCTTTTCTTCAAATCCATTTTTACATGGAACCCTTATAAGTTTATGCTTGAGGCATTACACAGCTTTCAACACCGCCTGGGCTAAGATGCATAGCCAGTAAACCTAGTCACAGACGCTGTTTCGACCTTGTGGGTCTCATTTTTTTAATATATACTGTACGTTTAATGCACATTTTGTATACCCACAAGGTTAATTTAATCTCAGAATTCCTTAACCACATTTTATTTGTTCATTGGCAGAGACCTGTGAGCCTGAAACAGCGGTAACATTCACACAGGTACAATATGCATTGTATATACTGATACTAGATAGCCCAGACTTGTGTTGTGTAGAATGAAGGGTTGTTTTTTAGGCTCGTCATTCATCTGTGTTGCTTAATTCTCAGAACCTACAATGTCAGCTAACAGAGAACACAAAGAGATACGGGTTCTGAAAGGAAGAAACGGGAAGAAAGACAAAACCTGTGAGTTTGGAACGAAAAGACAAATCAAAGAGAAAGATGGTTCTGCTACATTCAGATGACGTGATCCGGCTATTGCAGAGTATAATACATTATGTACTTTAATTTCCTTTACTGATAGAAAGATCTGGCAGCTTCATTCCAGCTCAGATAACCTAATCCAGCGACATCCTGATTCTGACTTTGGCTGCCTCATAATTTTCAGATTGATGGATGATTAATATCTTGGAGCTTCATCAAAAAAGTATTTGGAAAGGGTTTTTTTTCCCTAATCCTTTGCTGGTGAAATGTATTTAAAGCTACAAAACCTTCTCCTCTTAAATAGTAATAACACTGACACAGTACAAAACAATATAAATATAGGCACCGACATCCTAGTCCCCAAAAAGCTTATACCCTGTTTGGGAGCAAACTGATTTGTCAGACACGGACATTGGGATAAAGTATTAATAAATAATCAAGAACACTATGGTGGGGAAGCAGCTACAGCTCAACCCCGTTATAACGCGATCCGTTACAACGCGAATCCGCTTATAACGCGATGTGAAGCGTGGCTCCCAGTTTTCGTATTTATGAATACTTTACAACACGGTTATTGGTATCTTAAATACTTTATTGTACAATGCATACAATTGTACATTATTTCTAACGCGATCCGCTTATAACGCAATGTGATTCTTTGGATCCCAAGCACAGCGTTATAACGGGGTTGAGTTGTAATTATTTTGTAGGTGCTAGGTATTATCTATACTCCTAATAACGAGTATGAGAGAGAGAGACCATGGTATTACAGTCCCAAGTGCTATAAACTGTATATCCTCCCAAACACACCTACCTAAGAGAGAGTCCTACAGTATTTTACTAGAGGACCAAGTGCTATATTTCCTTTAGACAACATGTGGCGAGACACCTGTTTACAAAAAGTTGGCACCCCTAAGATACCTGGGAAATATGTGAACCGCTGTCTCTCCATGTGCAGTCTAATGGGGTGTTTGAGGGAATGTAGCACTATGTCCTCCAGTAAAATATTGTAGGGCTTTCTCTTAGGTAGAACAATAAACAAAGAAGCCCCAATGCTCGTCCAATATGACAAATTATTTGATTCATTTCTATAGGTTTTTCCTTATCATAATTATGGGTCATTTTGTTCAATCTTTTGGTCAGTACATGTTAAGCCGCAGACACGTGCAGCAGTGGCGGATTTCCCGTTAGGCCCGGGTCTAAGACGGCAGAATTCGGGGACGCTCGCGGCCGCGCATGCGTGGCTGGCAACGTGAGGTCACATGGCGCCACATTGCCATGGCTACTGAACCGTATGGTGTGGCACTGGAGGAGGAGGGTGGCACCAGGTAAGTGCCTAAGGGCGGCATGTTTTTTTTAATCCAACGCTGACGTCAAGGTAACCCTTCCAGCAGGCACCTACTCTACCAATGTTATACGATGTCCTTTGTATTTCCTCCACTGCATGGAGAAAAGAGCAAACAAGATAATGATATAGTCAATAGCGTGGGATGCGTGACGTAAGGTGTGATCTATACAACGGGAGCTTTAGTGGATATGCGATGTTAGGGGGAACACCTCTTTGCATATCATTAGCAGGAACAAAATAACCATACATTATTTATTTAAGGAGTAGCAGTGAGTTAACGTTATGTTATTTGTGTAACCAGGTCCCCCTTGGTCACTGATGATCCCCCTTACCTCCACTCTGGCTGGGGATGTGTGCGGGTGCACCCGTTGAGTGCCGGGTGTTGTGGTCAGTTGGAGGGGCGACTGGGTCACCGGAACCCCTCGGTGGGCCGCTGGTAAGGGCGCCACCATTTTGGAAATAGCCGTGCATACGCAGAAGCACTCTCGCATGCGCAGTCAGACCATAATTGCGGCGGCAATTAGAGATTGGCTCCACAAGGGGACTACAAGTCACAGCATGCTCCAGGGGATGCACCATGTGGCACAGCACACAGTAGGAGAAAAAGAAAGGATACACTTGGCACGCTCAGCGGGAACACACCAGTCAGAGCAGGGACGCAGGGGAGTAAGGTAGTGTCTGGACGCAAGTGGCTCCCAGACTAGACCAGATACCCCCTTTAGACCACAGCTAGGCCCCAATTCAAACCACATTGTGGCTGCTACAGGGCCAGATCATATATGCACTGACACTACGTCACTACGCAAGCGCACGATCAGGCCTGATCGACCGCGGGACATTTTGCGGCTGACTACAATTGGAGATTCTTTTTGAAACTGAAAACCGGACTTTTGTGAAAATCCTAGGTGCCCCAAGGTTTCTCAGCGGACCGCTGTTCGTTTACACCACGGAGTGAGATCTGGACTGTGGATTTCGGACCCAGAGCTTCTTGTTTGGCAGTGATAATTATTCACAATTGCACATTTTATTTATACCCTTGGGAGTGGATTTCTTCCCCCTCTTTCCTTTCCCATCATTAAATGTACTTTATTACACTATGGGGCGTGCGCTCTCTCTTCTCTTTCTCCTCTAGGTCATAATCGGATGGGGTTAATCCTTTGGAGAGCTGCTGGAGACCCCCACACCACAACTAATTATCTAACAGCTGATGGACTTTTCTATAAGGACTGGTTCTTATAACTTCATTTATATATCACTGTTTGTATTTAATATTATTAGCATTGTATTATTTATTGTGCACTTATATTTTCACTACATTCACCTATTGTCACTATTTTTCTTATCAGGTCACTTTTAATTTTATTTTATCACATTGGCGCTACTTTATATGTTCTCTGACATAAAGTGACACCCCAGAGGCGGAGGCTCAGGCCTTCTGGTAGCCAAACAGGTAACAGCAGAACTGGCGGTTCCATTAGTACGGGGAAAAGGGGCTACATTTGTTTTAGTTTATACGCGTTATCATTAACCTAACGTTAATTTAGGATTACTAGCCTAACCAAGCTTAGTGCTTCTGGGCCTAAGTGAGACTGTGCCTTTAATTTCAGCCAGAGACACCAGCAATGTATTGCTTTGTAATGCAGGACATGACAGTTTGGCAGAAAAGGAGTTACAAAATAAATCAGGAATGAATGACTTAGTAGAGGGGGGCTTAACTCCAGTCCTCAAGCCCCCCAACATGTCAGGTTTTCAGGATATCCCAGCTTCAGCACAGGTGGCTCAATCAGAGGCTCAATCAAACACTGCATCCACCAGTGCTGAAGCAAGGACTGATTGAGCCACCTGTGCTGAAGCAGTGATATCCTGAAAACCTGACCTGTCGGGAGGGTTTGAGGGCTGGAATTGAGCGCCTCTGACTTAGGGGAGAGCTATCAGGATTGGCCTTCTGGGCAGGAGAGATAGTAGGAAGAGGAGCTGTTAAACACACTTCCCGTGCCGGCAGGCTCTGTAGATTTATGAAGTCGTGCTCCCCTCTTCACAAATAAATAATTGTAACTTTGCTATCATTACATATACAGTAGCTGCTGAGAGCACAAACAATCTCCTCCGAAGACATTTCATTTCACACAGGCGAGAAAAAGCCGCCAGCCCAAACCCAGATGGTAAGCAACGACCCTGAAACTCCTTGAATTTTAGTTGTAACTTTGGTGTTCGAATTGTGTATCAAGTCATTTCCCCAACTCCTCTTATCACTCCATGTAACCACGTGATGCAAACACAACTCATAGGTTCACGGCACATTGTTGCTTTTAATGTCAGGTTTGGAGATTTTAATCCCTTGGGGGGGGGGTTAATAACAACCCCCCCCCGTATCTCCCATTTAATAGGCTGCATCAAGTCATTAACCCCGTCATTATCAGGGAGCACTACAACACATGCCTTTCTTGGGTTAAGCAACTTGTTCACCTTCTCCTGACTTCATAAAAGTAGAGATATGCGAATTCGCACAAGTCCCTTTCTCGGATCTTCGCTGATGTTTACCCCCAAAATCCTTAAACGGATTTGCGCAGTTTCAATCGACGGGGGATTCATCAAAATCCGCCATTGCATTCTTACAAATCCGTCCCACGGGCTGCGGAATCCGCGGAGTATATCGTGATAATAATTTTAAAAATCTGCAAAACGCCACTCGCCCTTTTTGATATTGATCCGCTGAAATCCGTGGACAAGGAACCTGCCAACCCTTTGCGGATACAAATTCGCCAATTTTTTTTGCCCAATCTCTACATAAAAGCGCAGGAATCTGTGTAGATTAGAGCCTTGGAGGATCCAGTCTGCCTAATTTCCTGAGTAGTTGTAAAGCTTTTAGCTCCCATCTGCATGTTGAATTTGTTCATATTAAGGATAATCTTGTGCCTATCCCAGTCTCTCACTGGCTGCCATCACATCTGCTTTGAGATTGTCTCTTGCATTAACTCAGTAAAAACTGACTTCTCGGGGTTTCCTCAGTAGCTTTAATTCATGTCCTCTTTCGATTAATCATAGCCTTGATGTACCCCCAGCTAGAGACGGGGCGGATTTGGATCTGCCTTTGGATCGGATCTTTCCTTCGGTCCGCGGATTTCTGCAAGCCAGTCTCAAAAAGGGCGATTAGTCTTTTCCGGATTTTTTTCTTTATCACCGACAGTCCAAACCGCAGATTCCACAATCTGTTGGAGGATTTTACCAATCCACGAATTTAGCAAACCACTGGTAAATTTTAAGAATCAAATCCAAGGATTGTGGAAACCGCTGATTGGATTGTTACCATTCATCAGCGGAATGGATTCAATGGGGGTTTTGGATGAATTTTACACAGATTTTACACAGATTTTACACGTCGGATTTTGAATGGAAAGCTTGGAAGAAATTCCGCAAAGGGATGTTGACAGTTTTGCCCCCTCTCTACCCCCAACCACCCAAATAACCTCCCAGTGCTCGCCAATGTTGGAGACAGAAATGGATACAGAGTTTGATGGACAATTAGATCTGACACAGCATTGGCAATTCTTATGCCCTCGTGTCCTGCAATCGCAGGCCTCTCTCCACAAGTGAAATGGATAATGCCCATTCTTTGCTCCTGCTTTTTGCTTCCTTAACCACATAGTATGTGTTTTTTTTAAATACAGTTGTTCTGCTCCCACGCGCAGAGACTGTGTAACCTGTCCCACCTTTGCCTGCATACGCGTCTGCAACTTCTGCAGCACTGGGAGAAGAAAGGTAGAATCATTTTATCTCTGCTGAGACATACAGATATGAGCGGAGACCGTGCGCTATGAAAAGGTTAATACCCGAAGCAGCCGAGTGCGGACTGCAAATGTCACTTCTCAAACCTGACAACACAACCCATTATCACTTGCCCTTTCTCATTTTCCTCTGCAAAGCATTGTCATGCTAGTTTGCTCCTGTTTTGAAATGTTCTGCCAGATTTGGGTAAATAGGATCTGATTAATCAGATTTGCTGCACCTCAGATCCCGCGTTGAAATGTATCTGGACTTTCACTAATGGATGACGGCGTTGATAACAGAGGACATTTTAATCACGGTGTGCTGATGATAGATGACTTGCCCATTTAATTGAATTGTTATTTGACAGCATATTGTCTTTGGGGCGTGCGTGTTTTGGATCCAGAAGTGGAAGATGTGCTATGTATCATGCGCATATCATCAGTTTACTTTTCCTGGAGCTGTCACTGGATTAATATTATGTGGAAACTGTAGACCTTATTTTCTTATTATTGTGGATTTGTGTTGTAGTTACGTTATCCTATATAAAGTCAGAGATCCTGGTTTAATACCTCACAATGTTTCACCGTGGTCATCCACGTTACCTCCACATGTCTCATGCTGTTTGGGCAAGGCTGAATGTCCATTGTTTTATTTCATTATGGGCAGTAATATCCATTTGGTCATTGTTTCAGAGGGGTGGCAGCTGGTCACTTATTCAAAATTCTTCTCTTTACAGCCAGCATCAAGTGTTGCAAACTTCTGTCAAGTTTAATTTATTTAAAGTGTTTTAGTTCTTGTTCTACATTTTTATTTATTTATTTTTATTTTGAATGCGTTTTGGTTTTGTCCGAATTCGATCGTTTTGGTTTTGAATAAAAATGTAAAAAAAAAAAATTAAAAAAAAGAAGAAATTACGAAAAAAGAAAAAAAGAAAGAAATATCCCATTTGGTTGAACTTTGACATTTTCACCAAAGTTTGCAGGATTTGTTCAATTACAGTAGTTTTGCCATTTTATTAAAATATTAACTAAAAAACAAAAACAGCAACAAAAAAAAAACCGTTCTTGACGTGTGACTTGTATTTTATTCGGATTCAAAAACTTTGAATTCCACTTGACATTTTCCAGCTGCTCCTCTTGAAGCTCGAATCGAACGCCCAGATTCGCAGAGTTCGGATTTTGAATGCATAAAAACTTGCCCATCCTTAATTTGTTTGTCGAATTTTTTAAGCAGACAGGTTCAAATGTCGGGAGGTACTGGCTTCCTTGGATCGGAATCAAATAAAGGTATTAATCAGGATGAACATTATGACAAAAATGGACACATTCTTGCATTACACTGTATGTGCATCAAACAAACACTAACCCTACTCCAATACTGTGCTAGGGAATTACATCCCACATCTCTGACGTAGGCCGCGTCTGTAGTCTGCGTGGCGTGAACAAAAGGCCGTACCTCAATGAGAAAGGCCGTAGAGTGTGTGACCGCATGCGCAGTCACGCTTCAGCTTCCCAGGCAGACAAAAGAATTTTATTTTGTCGTGTCACGTAAGCGATTCAGGCAATGAGGGCGAACCACTCACGTGACGTCACGGGCGCACCTCCGACACACCTCCCTGCCGTGTCTCCCCTTCCCCATCCCAGAGGCCACGGATCGCGCCTCTGGGACAGGCGCTCGCGACTCCACGCACTCCGTCACGCGCCTACTATATCCGCGGCCTAATGTAGTTACATACTGCAATGACGACAAATGTGAATCAGAAAGAGTTACAACCTATCCTTTGTTGGAAGGAGAATGGAGTATCAGGCTCATTACGGCTGCTCAGGTTATGAGATCTCAAAGGCTTTAAATTAAGGGCAGGTGCTTGTGCTGACATGGCAGTTACGCTCTGTGCTGCTGCACATGAGTCAGGAGATCCCAGGTCAGTAATAAATGAGGCATCATTCTTCAGCACACACCGGTGATAGATGAGCATGCTGTGAAAGCAATGTGAATACTCCAGGGGTACAAGATAAACGTTCAACTTTCATGAGAACCAGACATGCTTACTGCAAAGTTCAATAAGCAAATCACAACACAGGAATCCAGGTCAACCTTAACCTACTTTCTAGCACACAGCATAGATGCAAGAGCTCTGCCAACCCTGTAAGAAAGACCAACTCAAACCAACAGGTAATCTCACTGTATTTACACATTGTAGCATGGCATCAAAAAACTATTCCTTTCATTGATGCCCACATCAGAAGTTAGAGACGTTTCACAGAGCACAATCTACGTATTGTATGTTTGTCAGCTCTGACCGGCAGATAGCATGATATCTATTCATCCTATTATGACATATATGGGCTGTAGAAATAACTCACAAAGAGATGAGCTACTGTAGTTCAGCAAGATATTTGTTTGCTTACTAGAGATGTGCAAAATGTTCACAGCACTTTGCAAACAAGGGAGAGAGAGAGGGGGGACAGGGAGAAAGACAGGGAGGGAGAGAAAGAGGGAGATCGAGGGGGGAGAGAGAGAGGGGGGAGAGGGAGATAGACAGGGAGGAAGAGAGGGATAGAAAGAGGGACAGAGAGAGAGGGTGAGGGATAGAAATGGGGAGAGGAAGAGAGACAGGGAGGGATAGACAGAGGGAAAGAGAGAGGGGAGTCAGAAGTATAAGTAACATAACTGAAAAACTGAAAATAATGAAAAGGATATGACAAGAAACAACTACAGATGTGAGCACCTGGGCTGGTTTTAGGGTTTGGTTCTTAATCATTTGGCATGCAAGGTGGTACAGTAGGTTTTAATTTTTCACACCCGGTTTTGCCCATTTCTATCCAAAATATCATGGCTCTATCCTTAATTAGCCAAAGGGACTGCAACTGTATGAATCTCTAGGACAGAGACACTATGAGGTATTTGTTATCAAAGTCTCCCATCTTTAAAACCAAGAAAATGCTGCATAAAACTGCACCAGATTTAGCAAAGTTAAAGGATCCCATTGAAAACAACGTCTTTTTTTCCTTCATACTGTTAATCTGGGGCAGTGTTACTGCTCTGATTCTGAACCTGTTCTGCGGCCAAGAGACTCTGATTGATAGGCCTGTAAAAATAGCTTCTTCTTTTTTAACTTCATGGAAATATAATAATCTTGGGGTTTTTTCTAGCGCAACCTAAAATCCAGCTATTTTTTCCCATTCTTGCCATTTGCCTCCAATTATTTTTAATAGTTGTAATTTTAATAGTTTCTCATAAAACTGGAAATCACCCGGAATCTTCGCTTGGCTCAAGGGCAATAAAAGCTGTAAAGTTTATGGTCTGAATGGAGTTCTTAACATTCAGGCACCGTCAGTTTCAGCTCAACTGAGCTGCAGCAATTTAGTCTAATCTAAAGGCATCAAATTGTGAGTATTTCTGGCGTGCGGCGCATAATCCGTCTGTAACATTGTGCATGAGGACTTTTATATAAAAAAGGACAGCCTGGGAGAGAGCAGAGGCCTGGTGCGTGAGAGAACAGCAAGGGAAGCTGGAGAATGGAGGAGGGCAGACAAGTGCCGGAGGTGTATGTGGAACAAAAAGGAGTGAATTGTAGGGGATGAGAGAAAAACGGGGTGTGTGCTGAGCACGCACGTTCTAAGTGAAACTTCTTTGTGTTTTGTGAGACAGCGCTGCCCACTGGATGAGGTGTACTGGTTGGTGCACTTGGTGTATGATACCTGCCGGGTGTGTCCACACCCGGACACGCCGACAGGAAAACACAATGGATCCGCTGATCCCGTGATGAATCCGCCTCTGCGTGGGGTGGTATCCCGCTGGATGGTCCCACCGTGAAGACAGTCTCTTATCTTGATATGGTCTCCTGGTCCCAGGCCACGATTCTCAGGGCGGCGCAGCGTGGCAGCTGTGTCCCTGAACTATCAAACGGTTAAAAAGGCTGGGTCCCTACCTAAGGGCCTGCCCCTGTAGCATCCACAATCTACACTGGTGAGTCGGGGCCTAGCTGGGGCCTAGGGAGAAATCTGGCCTAGGGAAGAGGGTCACAGACCCCTGCACACACACACACACCTTACCTCTATCCTCTCCCAGCTCCGACTGCCGGCGTGCCCTGAGTGCAACAAATGTATCTACCTTGCAGCCGGAGTATCTGGCGTCACGTGGTTAGCAGCCCCAGTGGCTGCTGGGTGTTGTAGTCCCTTGCGCAGCCCTTTACTATTGCCGCTGCGTGCGCTATCTGTACTGCGCATGCATGACTTTGTAATGGCCTAAAATATGGCGGCGTCCTGCGGAGGGAGCCACCGGCGAGCCCGTTGCCTTCTGCACCTCCCCGAAACACCCCCCATGGCAGCGGAGGTAAGGGGGACGACGACGGAGGACCAGAGGGGACCTGGCTACATGTAGATAGAAAATTAATTTTACTAAATCAAAGTAAGAAACTCCAAATTCAAGGCTTACAATGTTTAGGATATAAACAGGCAGTTTTTCCAGATAGGTGTCATGAGAGCTGGGTGGGCTGCAGTCTCACCACTCCAGCTCTGTGAGCACCAGTCATGTTCACACATCCCGTTCCGTCACGTCCGGTTCCGGCTTTGGCTGCCCAAAAGGGGGGGCTGTTTGTGGTCCTCTCTACGTCCTCTGTGATCACCGGCAGGCTCCAAACTCTTGTGTATTTCCTGGAGAGACCAGATACTGTAATCCTGTAGGAATTTAATGCAACACAGCATCCCAGGACTTTGTTCCTTGAACTGCTGGGAAGTTACCCAAGGACTGGGGGCGGGTTGTGTGGACTGTTTAGACTAAATTTCAGCCCTCACAAGGACTGAAAGAGCCCAAGATCCCATATGTTGTTATTTTACAAATAAACTATATATATATATGTAGCCAGGTCCCCCTCGCGCACTCGCCCCCTCCCTTGTCCCCCCCCTCGCACACTCGCCTCCTCCTTCACCGTTGCGAGCGCGCAGTGTTGCTGTGCGGCCGGTTGCTAGGGAAGTGGGTCGGGCGATTGCCGGGGACGCGAGCGGCGAGCAGGCCGGTTGCCGGGGACGCGATCGGGCCGTCGCTAAGGCCGCGATCGCGTTGCCACCGGCCCGGCGGCTAGCGGAGCAGGGCGCCACCATGACAGTTAGCTCGCGCATGCGCAGGATGCCAGCTAGCGCGGGAGGCCCCGGATATCTCGCGCATGCGTGAGGATAGACGGCCAGCCCCCAGGGTGCATAGGGGCAGAGACACCTGACGCCAGGGAGCCAATAGGGCTGAGGGATTTGCCCGGGAAAGGAGAGATACTTTTCGCGGGGTTTTGCAGTGACACAGGCAGTCAGGATCCGGACCAGCTAGGGGTAAGAGGTGGATGCAGGGGTCAGTGACCCTCTGCATTAGGCCAGCAGCCCCCAGGCCCCCAGTTAGGTCCTGAGCCACTTTATAGCTTGTGGAGTATAGGGACAGGCCCTAGATAGGGACACTGACCCATTTATTGGTAGCTTAGTCAGGGACACAGTGCTAAAGCCGTGCGGCCCTGCGAGGTGGGTTCTGGGCTCAGAACACTATCAAAGACCCTGGGACTAAGGTGATATTATCCGCGCTGGAATTCACCCAACGCGGTGTGGAGGACAACGTCGGATCGGGCAGAACTCCGGTGATATCGCGGTACCCGTGGCTGGAGCCCGGGCAGGTAACCTGCAACTCACGTGCACCAACCAGGCCTATCACCAGACATAGTGGCTGCGCAGTCACACATACATATGCAGACATTGGTATATGATTTTGGGAGTGCAAGACATTTGGGTGGGGGTTACTGGACACAGGGTGGGGTCACTCTGCTAGAGGTGGTAGCGTCCGCCGTGACGCCTAGAGGTGGTAGCGTCCGCCGTGACGCCTAGAGGTGGTAGCGTCCGCCGTGACGCCTAGAGTGGTTAGCGTCCGCCGTGGCGCATGTGTTGAGATGTAATGTGATAAGTTGCTGCATGTAGTAAAGTTAATAGTTATATAGAGCTGTCTGTGTGGTCATTGTGTATTGTCCTGCGAGGAACTACTTCCCCTCTGGTGGGAGCCATCGCAGGTGGAGGCGCTGCATCATTAGTATTGTAATACATTGCCCCAGGTTCCCTTAGCGGATGCTCAGCCTTCTGTGAGCCAACAGGTATTGCACCACGCACCCCCTTGGTAACATTGCATGTTCCCTCCACGCACGCGGTATATGCGATTGGGTGGGGTGATATGACCGTTACATATACATATATATATATATATAAAACACAAAGTAGTATGCCAAACAAATGGCGTTCATGGTGCACGGTAAAGGGAGAGAGGTATAATTCAAAACAAATCCCCAGAGTGATCTAATGTACCCGCATAGCAGATGAAAAAGGGGTAATTTATTGGTCCAGAATAAAGACGAGGGTTCTAGACATAATTCTTTTCCTTAGCCATGTATAATTGCCTGGTAGCCATTGCTAGATGGAGGTTGGCTAGGTGTGTTGGAGTGGGAATATTGGGGTTGGGTGACATAGGTAGGTTCCTGATGTGGGAAATTAGGCCCCCCAGGGAAAGGGGGAAGGGGTTAACCTCCTGGCATGCCTTAGTGGTTAGTAAGACATTGCATCTCAATGCCTTACTAGTTTTGGTGGCATGCAATGGGTAGATCGTTCAATTAAGTTGAGGTATCATGATTGTAAACCCTTTAGTTACCATAGTATGCATGAAGGTAAGCATGCTTTCCTGAACACTTTGGTTAATAAGGGGATAATATTTCAAGTGCATATTGAAATGACAAAAAGAAGCACGCTGTGCGAAACGCGTAGAGGTCACGGGAGGTTGAGACATGAGCTTCCAGTTGGTGAGAGAGCTGCCGGGAGAGTCAAGGATTTTTCAGCGTGAGTGATCATTTCGGGTCCGGTCCCGCGCCATCTCTTGCACCTAGCTGATACCGGACCTCTCCGGCACCACTCTCCTATTAGGACAATTGTATATTTGCATTGTGCTTTTTAATAATTTACTACTGATATTGATTTAATTGGTATTGTTTACCCCTATGTTGGCTTTTACGTATTAAACATCATTGCTACTCGGTGTGCCTTTCTGCCTTCTTTATGTCTTTGTGAGTCTCCCTGTGGGAGCTCACTTTTCTATAGGAGGTTGTGGAGTCCTCCCTGGTAGATGGCAGCAAGAGATATAGCAACTCAGTGCACACACACTGAAAGACAGCACCAGCGCCGAGCTCCATTTTCCCTTGACATATAGAAATGAGTGAAATCAAAGAAAAAAGTCCTTCTGCACTTAATGGCACTTTTATGGTTTCACTCATTTCTGCCTGCATATTAACTGAATCTTCCTGTGAAAGTTCTGCATAGATAGGTTTTGGGGGGAAGAGATCCCAAAAATATTTGTGTGATGCAAAAGCTGCATTTGAGGACTTTATTGATCAATTACCAAGCCAAAGAGTTGCTTCCTTGCTGCCTGTGTATGAACACCTATGCAGGGCAGCACTGTTACAACTTATCTGCTTTCTGCACCCAGAAAAAAAATCAAGCAGGGAGGGGATAAAAACACAGCAAAGAGAGCGAGGGGGGGGAGGGGGGGAGTTAATTAGAAAAGAGGTTGAACAAAAAAGAACAGCAACACTGGATTTAACAGAAAGGTGAGAAAAAGATAAACCCAGAATAGCCAATCCAATTAAAAAGATATGGCAGGTGAAAAGATCAACAGAAATGGAGAGAAAGGAATTTTTTCTTGTTGCAAATTATTGATGTCCATTTCATGAAATTAGCTGAATTAGCCTCCCCCCCCCCCAATATCCTGAGTAGTGTAAAAACAGCTCTTCCGCACAAAAGTGAAAATACTATTTCCGGACTTTGATTTCCCAATTTTTGTTGGCAGATTGTAATTCAAGTATTGTGGAATTATATTCCCTTTGGCACCACGTTGCAGGAAATACACGGACAGGTTCCTATTGTGATACGACAAAGATTTAAGGCTTTATACATGTAGTACTCCCAGGGTATTCCTGTGCCCTGGGGTATGTTTTGCAGCTTTGGGTATCGTGCCGCCATGTGACAAGGAGGCTGTGATGTTGCACGGCTCCGAGACACACCCCTCCGCACTCCAATCACAAACAGGGGGAGTATGGGAGGTGTGTCTAGGGCACGTGGGAGGCATGTAAAAGTGAAAGAGAAACAGGAACTGCCAAAAGAGAGGTCTGTCAGTTAGAGCACTGTTAAGAAGAGTTATTAAGAGACCGTTGAAAGACGGGAAGCAAAGAAGTGAGTGAAAGCAAAAAATAATATTTAAGTAATAATCCCTGAAGAACAGGGCATTAATGGCCAATAATGCCCTGGCTGGAAGAGTTATTCAAATAAAATGGTAAATACATGAAACCACCTCTATATACTCGTACACTGCAGATATCTATATCCACACACTGTCGCCCCTCTGTGGTCACACACAATCACACACACACACACACACACACACACACACACACACACACACACACACACACACACACACACACACACACACACACACACACACACACACACACACACACACCAGCACAGCACAGTGCCTCTACACACACACACACACTGGAACTCTAGACACACAACACAGCACCTCCTCTACACTCACTACACAGCACCTCTACACACACAGCAGCTCTACACACACACAAACTCTGCTGCTACACACACATGCTAAACCCATAAACACTGCTACTCACACACACACACACACACACACACACACACACACTGGAGCTCTATACACACACACACACACACACACACACACACACACACACACACACACACACACACACACACACACACACACACACTGCAGCCACAATAAAAAATGCAGCCACTTACTAAACTTTGCACTCTCCCCCCCAGCTCTACACACAACACAGCACAACACAGCACCTCTACACCCCCTCACCCCCACATACACACACACACAACACTGCACCTCTATACACAACACACTTACTTCTTTGCAGTCTCTCTCCCCCGCCCAATTCATCTGAATCTGCTCAGAAAAACTGTCAGCTCGGGAGGGGGAGAAGTCAAACCATGGCTGATACTTTTTGACCAATCCCCTGCCATGTCTCAGAGCTTTTATTTAATTCAAACCAATCCCTTGCTCTGTCTCAGCTGTTCTGAAAGCTGATTGGCTGGAAATAAACAGATTGAAAACTGCATTTTGCAAGCTGCTGAAATTCAGGGCATTACTGTGGATAATGCCCAGAATTTTAACCAATCAGAGAGCAGGGTTTTCAATAATGCCCTGAATTTTACTTCTTTAGCCTATAATAGTATATACTGTATTGGAGGTGGGCAAAAACGAATCCAATACATGGTGCACTTTGTTGACAGACCCCTAGATATGCTCTATAACTTTAGGTAAGAACTGAGAAATCTGGGGCTCTCAGGGTGGAATGTTACCTTTTTTTGTAATGGAAACGTAACTTTAATAAAAAAAAAACCAGAATGGCTAAATTAAACAAATGCAAATAACTGCAATAAAACACTGAGGCTGGGGCCATGGTACCGCAGACCGTGTGGAGGCGTCTGCACGCTGAGTGAACAGACTGCCTTAAGACAGTGTTCGTGTCCATGTGGCGTGCGGGTTCGTCCGCGCGGAGGCAGGAGGGGGCGCGAGTTGCGTGACAAATCAGATTTCTCAGCGCGACAGACAGGTCACGTGAGCGGTTCACCCAGTGAGGGTGAACCAGCTCAGTGACGTCACTACGAACACCCACAGGAATGCCCCCCCCATGGTGCATCTAGTATGGCCAGTGAAAGCACCCGCTTCCCCACAGTCTCCGCGCGCCTACGCACGGGAGAAGGCATCATGGTACCAGCCTGATTATCTTGTCTTCTTATGTCCTCAATGTGCTACTTTTAATCTATATCATTATCTAATATTGGGAAACTGGGTTGTAATTCACTCTTAATATATACTCATCAGATGGTGCCTACTTTTTTGTATTCTACAGTCAGGGCTAAGTTTGCCCATCTGCTTTTTCTTCAAATGGAAGGCACATTAATCTAGTACTCCAACTGTAGCCTTCTTTTCTGAAGAAGACATCAGGTGGCGAAACGCACATAGGGTGCCCGGCGGACCTGCAGGACACTGCTCGGCGGACTTGCTGGACATCGGACGATCCCAGTCTCATAGCCTAGTTCTCTGTGGTTTCATGTGCAGGAATATAGGGACATCACTTTATATATCAGGGTCATTGTGGAAGTAATTACTATATCTACTTCTTTTTTCTTCTCTGCTAACCTTACAAACTCACTTCCCCTCTTTCTATCTCTGGCTATTTATTTTTGTCTCTTAGTATATTGTTGTGTATGTAGAACCAAAAACCAGAATATCAGGCCAAGAGGCCATGTATACAGTGGGAATTAAAAACTTGGAGTATTTCTCTATCTTTTTTCATTATTTTAAGTTTTTCTTATCGTTTCAAAATGGTTATTATGATTTTATATAGATATTTTAAGTATTTAACAATTTCCTGGGCTATATTTGCATTTTGATGATTTTCTTTATTTGATTATAGGAAAATAATTTGGTAAACATCCAAAACAGAACGAGTTTTGGCAAAATGACAATCACAATACAATTTTTGTACAAGTATTATTATTTTTCTTCTGAATTGGGATACTGGCAGGCTGAGAACTGCTGGAGTCCTCAGAATAGGATAGTCTTGGGTTCCTTGACCCATGGGCAATTTCCAGGGCTAAGCCACCCTCAGTTCCGCTGCTATGGTTATCCTGGCCCAGTGTAGCATCTTGCTCACTATCCTTCTCCTTCAAGATTTGTATGAAATCTTCTTTATTTTTACCCAGACCTTGGAGCTCACGCTCCTCACACAGAGCCATCAGCACCTCTTTCATCTGGCGTCGGTATAAAGCAGCTATATTCACTACACTTTACTCAAAATAAACAGATAGCAAAAGAAAGCAAGAGGGGGGTACGAAAACTGTCTGCTTGTATGTTTTATAAAAATAGCACTGAGTAATAGCTATGGGGTACTGAGCTGTGATCTCTCGCAAGACTCACACAGGTCAGTCACTTTTTAATGTTTAGTTTATCCTGCAGGCATAAATGCAAACCACTAAAATGCTCTGATATTAACAAAAATACAAATTGTTCTCCCACCTCTGCCACCATTTGTCACATATGACCCCCTGCTAGCACGCCACCTGTATACGGGACAAGGGTTAATAATGATGCTTGCAAGTGCACCCACTCTTCACATCTGCAAAGGTCCATCAAATGGACAATATCCCCTCTACAGGATCAAGGATCAATACACAACCCGCAAGCTTCCCCACTCTTCACCCCCACAAAGGTCCCTCAAATGAGTTGTAGCTCTCCTCAAGCCGTCTCAATATACCACCACCACGAACAGCACACAAGTGAGCACGTGACTTAAACATGCAACCAGGGTCCGTCCGCGGCTTGTATCCAATGGTGAATTTTGATGAATCTGCGCGGATTGAAACCGCCCAAATCCATTTGCGGATTTACACCGTAAAACAGATTGTGGGGGTAGCATCAGCAAAAATCCGGGAAACGGATTTGGGTGGATTCGACGATCTTTAACTGTGGTATGATATAGCTGTATAGCGCTTTCTATGTGAACCGGAAGTGTTGCTTTAAAGTTTGTGCTACATTTTTCTGTGGTTTGGGGAAGCATGGATAGATTGGCATGAAGTTTTCCTTTCCGTCTTTGCAATCGTAGGCACCAGCATTGAGGTTCTGAATTCTGACAGGCATCAGCTGGGCAAACGATGATGAAATTGACTCGTGGCATTTGCATGGCAGGGGACATCCTGTTGGGGCGGAAATCCGTAAACTGATGTGAAATTAGAAGTAATTAGCTCCATCGTTTTGGCGACCCCATGAAATTTATTAAAACCGCAGAGCAGATGCTGGCTGATCGAATGGAACAGTGTGTTCATTTGGACACATTGGAAATACCACTCAAAAACATATTAGCATCTCATCGAGGGAGGATGTTTGTCAAATTGCACAGACAGCACATAATCACAGAGGGAAAGAACTGATTGACTTGTTATATTGGACTTCTCAGCCAGCAGTCTGAGCCATGTAATATTAGTGAGATTTAAATCTGTACCTGGTTCTTTCATGAAGCAAACTAATATTTTCAAGTAATGTACCAATGTATAATTATATGTGTGTGTATATACTGTGTGTGTGAAGATATATATATATATATCATCAACTTCAACCTTTGTCGATCTACTGCTGAATGAAGGCCTCCCCAGCAAAGGCGACGTCAAAGGGTGTTATCCATTTGCTGACGGTCACTGACGCTTCTGATGTTACCACTGCCCCGATATATAACCGCAGCTGCCTCTAACTCCATGAACTGCAGCAATGAGACCTCTCCAATGATGAGACCTCTCCACCTGCACACATTACCTGTTCTCAAAGCTCTATCGCACACAATCCCTTTTCAATCACACCAACCTTCTCATCCCCTTGTACCGTATGTTTCCCCTTTCCTTCCTTATAGATTGTAAGCTCTCTGGATGAAGGCACTGCTTACCTTCTGTTACGATGTATATTAATGTCTGAAATGTTTTTCTTATAGGCTTCAGACCCCATTGTACTGCGCTGTGGAACATATTGGGGCATTATGAATAAATGATGATAATAATAATAAAAATAATAATAATATATTATATCATCTTCAGGTAATTCTCTCTCTCTCTCGCTCTCAGAATGTGTAAAACTGTGGGTATGCTATATAGATTACCACTATATAAGGAGCACAATGTAGACAACTGTTGTTAACTAAATTTATGTCACTGGTTCATGTTCATTTAACGAGAAATAGGAGTTTTTCCTTCGTAGCTCATAAATGTGTTAATCTGTTATAATCAAATCTGAAACACTAAGATAATTATAACGTTTGAGTTCAAAATGTGTGTTCAAACTGTCCTCCTTCTGCTAAAACGCGCACCCAGAGACGAGAACGCCACTGTCTGATTGCATCATTGATAAGACACGGATCAAGCTGCTCATACTCCTAAACGATGCGTCTTACAGATTCATTTTTTCAGTCCTTCTAACGACCGCCCTTTATCAGGAGAAATTTTATGTCAGGGTTTTGGACCATAAATCTTTCTCTGTCTCAAGCATGTTATTATGTGCTTATCTTCTTCGTTAAACACCATTTTGTTACTATGCGCTTGATGAGGTCATCACGCCAAAGAATATTTATTAGATTATCAAATAATCCTTAAATGTCATACTCCACTATGACCGACCTATAATTGTTCAAATTTTCATTAAAATGCTGTGATTTTTCTGTAAAATATGACGAAAAATAAAAGGGGTTACGATTTTTTTTAACGCAGTGTATATATCATCACCCCTTATTGATCCACATCTAGATGTAGGTCTCCCCCCCGATGTTGTTCATGGTAAGTAGTTGGGCTGTCTGATCTGGGTGGAGTCGTTAGGGGGGATCTCATAAAAGATTTGGTTAGTTAATACACTTTTCCCAGTACTACCTTCACGTACACACAATAATTCACTGTAGCAAACAGTATAAAATCTGGATATACAGAAGGAGCTCTCATTAAAAGCAGCTTTGGTAGATTGGAACTGCACATGTTCATTTTTCCTGTTCAAATAGAGAATTTCATAATTGATTATAAATTATCCATGATTCTAAATACAGCTCAACCCCCTTATAACGCTGTGCTTGGGGTCCAAAGAATCACATCGCGTTATAAGCGAATCGCGTTAGAAAAAATGTACAATTGTATGCATTGTACAATAAAGTATTTAAGATACCAATAATCGTGTTGTAAAGTATTGATAAATACAAAAATTGGGAGCCACGCTTACATCGTGTTAAATGCGGATCCGCGCTGTAACGGATCGCGTTATAACGGGGTTGAGCTGTATTATTATTAACATTTCTACGTTATCACCACTTTTATTCCAACAGAGTACTCAGAGATCATGTGAATTATTCATCAAAATGTTCTGGCTGCAAAACAGGGCAAAAAAACATCCTCAGTTTTTTTAAGAACACCCCAGTCCTGTCTGTGAGACCGTTTCCTTTGCTATATTTAGTGGATTTTCGGCATTGGTTTTATACCAATTTATAAGCCGGGAGATATTGATAAAAATTCCGCAATGTGCAGGGATCCAGTAATAACGAAGCACCACACTAATGCCTTTACTTAAGATGTCAATGAGAAAGGGAGACATATCTCTAATACTGTAGCTTAAAGTCACAAACACTTTTCTCCGGTACTGAGTTTCAAGCAGAACTGAAGGATATCATCCAACAATTGCAGTTTTTATGAAACGGGAACGTCTCCAATTATAAAGCCTCCGGTGGTGAGCACATTCTTTGCATTTTCTACCAACACAAACATCCAAGTGATTGACCTCCGTCTGAATTGAGAGTGTCTGGCCGGCACTTTTGTATGTCTCCTGTGAACATCCTTTGCTTGTTATAAAAACGGATAACATTCAGAAAATGATAAGGGATATGGGGTGGGGGGGCTTTCTGGGGATGGCAGCATTAGTGCAATTAGTTTGGCAGTGTCCAAGCTCTGTAGATTTCTCACAAGGCTTGTTCACCGTAATCTCTAACACATGTTGCCAAGAAAAACTCAGAATATGTCAATGACCTTTAAAGCCACATTAGCTTCCAAATGAGAGAGAAAACTGCCTTCCTATTAAAAACATATTTTGCGTGGAATCCCTGTGTATAATAGTTTGACATTAAGGCCCAAAAAGCT